>NC_056747.1:501494725-501764725 GCF_019279795.1 Protopterus annectens | reverse complement strand
ACAGCTCATGATCCATAGTTCCTCTGTGAGATACTTCCTGCAAAAAGAGTTCAGCTGCCAAAGGGCGAGGAAGAAGTGAGCCAAGTGTAAACACCTTAACCATTAACCTGTGTGATAATCAGAAACGGGAGCTGGCAGGGTAAGGATGCAATAGAGGTATGGAGGGAGCTGACAGAGTTACATACAAGAACTTCAGCTGAAGGAAACCTAATATTGCAACACTTACATTAAAGATTGTGTGATGCATGAACTCATCAAGGAATGTACAGCTTGTCTAGTGTATTTGCAATTTTGTGGAAATACACTGTTGAATTATGGCCATAATCCCCTTCTCTAGCCACCCTGTTCTGATTTCTTAAGTTACAGGATGCTGGAAGGGACTCAGATGGAAAGACGGGAGCAATAGGAGATAGGAACTTGATGGCCACAGGGAAAGCAGGTGGGGGGAGCTAGGGGAAAAAACAGTTTACAAATTAAAATAATGCAATCATTAATGGAAAGCCTTCATATCATGGAAGCAATAAATAAATAAGAAGAGTAGTTACACAGAATAAGTCTGTGCAGGCTACATAACAGGCTGCCATCCTCAAATCCTGAAAGTAGTTGATAACGACCGTACTGTAACCTGTAAATTCAGTATTGCTATTCTAACATAGACATTAATTTAAGGCTTCAATAAGTACATTTAAAATGCCATTGTCATCAGCTATATGCTGAACACAGGAAAACTACAAGGATCAAGGTGATCTTAGCTAAGAGATGGATTAAATGTTACCAATTTAATGATACCATTCTTGAAGCTGCAGGAACAACCAGAAAATAGATGATTATAACATGCCTTCATGAAAGATCATTTAAAATGGATTTGTTTGAGAAAGTGCAAGAACAGTATTATTACATTATTTTGATATTGCATTTGTTAAGCTGAAGTTACCTAAAGAGTTCCTTATGAAGGGCCAATCTTGTCTCCTGAACCTGATTGACTTCTTTGAATCAGTCTCCAGAGCTGTGGACAAGGGTAAGGCAGTCCTCACAGCCTATCTGGACCTTGCCAAGGCCTTTGAAACCATCCCCCACTCTGGACTCATAGACAAACTTACTAAGCTGGGCATTAGTCCCTACATCACTCGATTGGTTGCCAACTGGATTACTGACAGAACCTACACTGTAAAGTAGCTGACTCCAAATCCAGCTCCAGACAAGTGACAAATGGAGAACCTCAGGGTTCAGTCCTGGGACCACTCTTGTTTGGCATCTACTTTTCTGAAGTTCAGGCCAACACTAAGGGACTCTGGCTAACAAAGTTCGCAGATGACTGCAAACTGGAGCCATTATTGAATCCTCAAATGATGTGGATATTCTACAAAAGGGCCTTACAGAAACAGATGCTTGGTGCCAGAGCCATGGGCTCAAGCTCAATGCCAAGAAATGTATAGTTGTTCCCTTTGGGAAAAAACATGTACCCATGAATTACCACATAGGTGGCAGTACACTAAACACTGAAAGTGTGATAAGAGACTAAGGGACATAGGTGGACAGTGGTCTTATCTTCGATAACCACATTGCCACAACAGCCAGGAAATCCTTCTATATGGCACACCTCATCACTAAGGGCTTTTCATCCAGAAATAAAGGAGGTCATTGTCCCACTGTACTCATCCCTCATTAGACCCATTATAGAATACAATGCCCCGTTTGGTATGTACCTCTCAAGACATCTACAACAACTGGAAAGGCCTCAGAAGTACCTCACTAAAAGAATCACAGGCCTAAAGCAGATGCCCTATGCTGACCACCTTAAAAAACTTCAGCTATACTCTGTCACATATCGTCTACTCAGAGGTGATCTTTGCTTAACATACAAGGCCATGTCAAACCCAGAGCTTTTGGACATGCTACACTTAAAGAAATCCCAATCCCTCAGAGGCATACGTGCAGAGATCTAAACCTTGTCATCACAATGAACAAAACATGCTGGAGGGATAGGTTCCTGACCCAGAGACTCCCCAGACAGTGGAATAGACTGCCCATACATGTCAAGCAGAGCGCCTCCTTGGCCCTCTTCAAAAGGAACCTTGACGATTGGATGGGAGTAAGGAAATTCATCCCGGGATCACATCAGTCGCCCTGCTAGACAGAAGTCCAGGGAAGTAAATATTGTGGAAAGAAATAGCCAGGGAATTGTTATGGCTAGGTTTGTATAGGCCCTAGGGCCGATAGCCTGGTATTAACCTATGAACCTATTAATGAACTCCCCTTTCATGTGTATATTAATCACATGGATTTGAATAACATTTAATCAACAAAAGTGTACTTCAATAACAAGACCCATTTTCCTGTTAAACTACTGAAGAAATACAAGCAGATAAGCCAGAAGTGTGGAACAGTATGCTTCAGTTCAATGAAGAACAGGTAAGACTCGTATTAAACAAGTCTAGTATAAGGCACTAAAGGAATGAAGGAAGAGTACTCTGTAAGAATGTTCTGTCCATTTGTGGCCATCACAAAGAAAATTTCTTCTGTTTTCGCAAGAATGAGTTCCTAGTACTTTGCCTCCTTGCCACTTTAAGGATATCAGTTAATTTATAAGTTCATAGGCTACTCCTAGACAATCATCCCAGTAAACCATTAGGACCGAATGCAATTCCATCTCTGTTTCCTTTGACTATAAGGGCTTGACCTCACAGTCTAAGGATGAATTTACAGATCCCCATTAAGTCACCAAGGTTGTTTTTTTAAATGAGAACTTCAGAAAACAACATGTGATTATCAGTAATTTACCTGATAGACTTCTTTGAAGCAGTCACCAAAGCCGTATATGAGGGTAAGGTGGTACACACAGCCTATCTAGATCATGCCAAGGCTTTCAACACCATCCCCCACTCTGGAATTATAGATAAATTCACTAAACTAGGTATAAATCCCTATGTCACAAGATGTGTTGCCAACTGGCTCACTGACAGAACCCACACTGTGAAAGTAGCAGACTCTAAATCCAACTTCAGACCACTCACAAGTGGAGTACCACAGGGTTCAGTCCTGGGTCCTCTCCTGTTTGGTATCTACTTCTCTGGAGTACAGGCTAACACAGAAGGTCTAACAAAGTTTGCAGATGACTGCAAATTAGGAGCCATAATCAAAACTCCTAATGATGTGGACATCCTACAAAAGGGCCTCACTGAGACAGATGCCTGATGTCAAAGCCATGGCCTTAAGCTCAATGCCAAAAAGTGCATTGTCATCACTTTTGGTAAAAACTCTGTACCCATGAACTACCACATAGGTGATAGTCTACTTAGCACTGAAAGTGTGATAAGAGACCTTGAGACACAGGTGGACAGTAGTCTCTCCTTTGATAATCACATTGCCACAGTAGTCAGGAAATCCTTCTACATGGCACACCTCATCACAAAAGGTTTCTCATCCAGGAAAAAAGAGGTCATTGTTCCCCTCTACTCATCACTCATTAGACCCATTATAGAGTACAACGCCCCTTTTGGTATGTACCTCACAAGACATCTACAACAACTTGAAAGGTCGCAGAAATACCTCATAAAGAGGATTACCAGCTTTAAACAGATGTTCTACGCAGACCGTCTCAAAAAACTCCGGCTTTACTCTGTCACATATCACCTACTCAGAGGCGATCTCTACCTAACATACAAAGCTATGTCAAACCCATAGCTGTTGGACATGCTCCACTTAAAGAAATCCCAATCCTTCTGAGCTACATGCTCTAGGGACCTAAACCTTGTCACCACAATAAACAGAACATGCTGGAGGGATAGATTCCTGTCCCAGAGACTTCCCATACTCTCAAACAAACTACCTATCTATATCAAACAAAGCTCCTCATTAGCACTCTTCAAGAAAAATCTTGATGATTGCATAGGAGATAGAAAATTCACCCCAGGGATCACATCTGTGACTCTGCTTGACAGGGGCGCAGGAAAACAATTTTCTTGGGGTGGCAAAAGCCAGGGTACCGTTTGGCTAGGCTTATATAGGCCCTAGGGCGAATAGTTCCTACCTATGAACCTATAATTCATCCTAAATGTAAGGTAGACATTCTGGAGCTGAAGATAAACTACTTCCCCCTTCTTGGACAGAAAAAAGAGATAGACATTAAAGCAACTCTATTGGGTAAGCTACTTTCATATCTAAGAGAATGATGAGCCAATGCTGGTTTGTGTACCTTGGAACACCCAGGATTACTATCCCACTTCTCTTTTCACTTTTAGCAGAACTTTTTGTAAAGGTGGACAGTGAGTAAATGCTTGCAGAATGCAGTGACTATAGCTAATAGAGAAATGATTAGGCATCCTGCAACTACACATTTGCACTTGGAAGTCAAGTATAGTTTTTTTTTTTTGAGTGACTAATGCTCCCTGATCATGGTGAACACTTTTCTATTGAGTACCCATTCATTACACAGTACACTAAGCTGTTCTGTCAAAAAATATAGGTTGTTTGAAGAATTGTTTTCTTTTGCTGTCCACGTTTCCAAAGTAGCATTTTTTGTCTGCAAAGAGGGTAAGACTGAATGACCGTTGTTTGTTAGTATACCACATCACTGTTGAAGTATATTATTGCCTGTAACACCTCTGTCTTGAGAATAAGTCTGAAAGCACCAGTGGCCAGGTGTATAGCTGGTTTTCTCTTTCTGACTGATATGTAAAGGCTTTCGAGCAAGAGACCACAGCTGTTACAGTCTTTAATTCTGGTACTGGCTTTCTAGGCACAGTAGAAAGTGTTTTTTTGTTATTTTCTTTGAGATGACTGGGATTTTGTGCATTGTTGAGAAATCCTTACCCCAAAATGAGATGATTGGAAGGGTATTTTAGTGTGGCTGTGTGCTCTAATCCCAGCAATTCTTCAAATATACTATACCTTTCTCATATGTAATCTGGATTGAGTATGATAAGTATTGAGGAGACTATACAATGCAGTGCATATTACAACACAGCAGCCATGATGTTTTTCATTTTTGAGAATCAAAGAGAACAATCTCTCAAATGTGGAACTTTATTTTGAGGCAAACGTACCAGTCAAGTGAGCATCTCCTGGATTATCACTAGGAAATGCCTCAGTTTCAAAGATGTCATATCAAATGTAAAAGTGATTTCCAAGTGGCCACAACTACACAGGACCTTCTGCGTAGAATCCTAATGTGCTTGCAAGGACTATGGCTGAATCAGTGATCAGTAAGGCAAAGATAAATGTGAGTCACAGTTAAGTAAATGCTAGAGCTAGACATTTGGTGAAAACTCTGGCTTTGTTTTAAGGAATATATAAATAAATGGTGGAAAACAGAAAAAAAGTTTTCTGAAAGAGGATCCTTACCCAAAAAAGAGATCATTGGAAGGCTGTATTAGTATGGCTCATTACAGCCGAGTGCACCTCCAGGCATTTCTGCAGTTACCTGCTTCTGCACCTCTAGGCGTCAAATATTGCTTGTTTATATTTGCATTAATAATTCCAAAACCATGCTACATACAATGTATCAGAATATTTTACCTTGAAGCATACATGATGGCAAACACAACTGTATTGGTATTTGATCTCTGTCAATGAATATTTGTTAGAACTGTAAGGTGATAACTTCATTTTTTAAAGGTTCAAGCCACACCCACTGGGAGTTAAAGGTACACACTCAAAACAGCTGTACTGGAGGGAATGAGTTAAATCCTGGTCCATAACATCATTTCCATAAATTGTTTAATTGTGGCTCACTCCACATAAACTATTTCCTTTCTCACTTGTCTTGCATTACCTGAAACCAATATGGTACAAACTGAGAAAGAGCCCATCCTAGTTTTGTTAGTTTAAAGAGGGCAGATGGCAAGTGAGGGAACCTTTTGCCAAGTTACTGGAGATTTGTCTTATATTACCTGACACCATTGTGGTACAAACTGAGCAGGAGCCCATCCTACTTTTGTTAGTTTAAAGAGAGCAGAGGGCAAGTGAGAGAATCTTTTGCCAAGTTACTGGAGAATTCCTTTTGCTTACTTCACTCTCCTACTGGTCTAGTTTATTTGTTTGAATCTGCATTTGTGTGTTAGCAAGATGGTCATGCAGATGGATATAATGGGCCTTGCTGTGCTAGGCTTAAAAACACCCTTGTAGTTGTTATCCTAGTAAACACCTATGAACCTGTGTGTCCAAAGCAGGAAAACCTTGAGTGGTATCTTGCTATCATCCAGAATGATGCCAAGATTCAAAGACAAGATAGTAGCCTTAATAAATTACTGTGTAGTTGGTGTCTACAGGGCAATCTGTTATATGTCAGGATGGGATGAACTAGATGACAGGCCTTCCACCTGCTTAGCCAGGGATGGTCTGCACCTGTTTTGCCAGGACTGTAGCACTCTGGCTAAAATCTCTGATGCACCCATAATACCTCTTTTATGTAGAATCTGTCTCATTGACATTCCACAGTAGTAAATTCTAACTTGGAACATATTGAAAATGCCTTGATTCCATATCAGAAGTGTACAACTTATCTACACCTGGGACCCTCCAGCAACTCAAACAAAACAATATATGTGTAGTTGCAGAGATGTGATTGCTATATAATAAAAGCACTCCTTCCATTCTTGGCTTTAGTACATATCATGCCTTCATGCATTCTGGAAATGTTGGGTGAATATCAGTGTTTACCAAAGATCATATCATTTGATTGATTCCCTGTTACTCCAACTTTGAACTCTTAGAAGTCCAAGCTACTCAGAACAAGGTTAATTAACTTTTTACATCATCTTCCATGTACTCTTCTGATCATGTTAGTTATTTTAAAGCCTTAGACCAAATCTCCATAAATAAATGCATTTCATACTAGGTGACTTCAATTAGCTGTCTGTAGACCATCTGATATATACCAAAAAACTTAAGCATGCTCATCACTTCATTAACTTTATAAATGCTAACTCTCTTGAATAGTCAGCTTTTCCACAATGGTATCCTTTATTTTGTCCTCTCTAATATGGACCTTTCTTATAAAACTTTGTGTGTGTGTGTGTGTGTGTGTGTGTGTGTGTGTGTGTGTGTGTGTGTGTGTGTGTGTGTGTGTGTGTGTGTGTGTGTCTGTGTCTGCCTCTGTGTGTCTTCGTTTCTTATTAAATTGGAACATCAAATCATAACCTTCACCTATAAAGTGTTGGTATTGCACTCACTAATACTGTTCAGGAACTACCTTCTACTGTTACTCACTGATCTAAGGAAATTCCTCTGTAATCTACCACTGATGAACCCCACTAATATTAATACAGCCTAGTTGTATTGTTAATGCTTTTCCCATATGCACCAAATATACTGGAGAATTAAACAAAAAAACTCCGACATTAGAATGCCTATATAAATAAATTATATAAAAAGAGGAAGAAATTACTTAGAGCTTTAGAATATGTCACATTCAACCTGCCTAAAGAGGTTTCTTGAGCAAACTACCAAACAGCTTAAGCATGCCATTAGAAAGCTTAAAGCTGAATATGAGCTGAAATAGCAACCAAAATTAAAAGTAACTTGATATCCTTACTTAACCATGTCAGGAAGTTAATGGCAAACACCCAGTAATGTTCAAAGCTCGTCTTCTATAATACTACCCACTCAGAACTAATGGAAATTGCAAATATCCTGGCCTACCCAGTTTAGTGCAAATGTTATGGCATCTACAATTGTAAAAGTTTTTCTGATTCCTCAGTTCTAGGTACCTTTAAAGTTATTATGAGACAAGTTCTCTCATCCCTCTCAAAAGCTAGGATCACTGTATCCATGGCCCCTAATAATACCAGGTTGTCTGATTATTAGCATTAAATATTACCTATTGGAACTTCTACTTAACCTTTTTCATAGGTTCATAGGTCGGTACTAAGCTATTGGTCCTAGCCATACAAGCCTAGCCATAACGATTCCCTGGCTATTGCTTCCCACAAATATTTACTTTCCTGGACCCATGTCTAGCAGGGCTACTGATGTGATCCCCGGGGTGAATTTCCTATCTCCCATCCACTTGTCAAGGTTCCTGTTGAAGGGACCATTGAGGCGCTGTGCCTGACATGTATGGACAGCCTATTCCAGAGTATGGGGAGTCTCTGGGTCAGGAGCCTATCCCTCCAGCATGTTCTATTCATCGTGATGACAAGGTTAAGATCCCAGGAGTGTGTGGCTAGGAGAGATTGGGATTTCTTTAAGTGAAGCATGTCCAACAACTCTGGGTTTGACATGGCCTTGTAGGTTAGGCAGAGATTGCCTCTGAGTAGGCGATATGTGACAGAGTATTGCTGGAGTTTCTTTAGAAGATCAGCATAAGGCCTCTGCTTTAGGCCTGTGATTCTTTTTGTTTGGTATTTTTGCGGCCTTTCTAGTTGTTGCAGATGTCTTGTGAGGTAAATACCAAACTGGGCACTGTATTTAATAATGGGTCTAATGAGGGATGAGTACAGAGGGACAATGATCTCCTTTTTTCTGGATGAAAAGCCCTTAGTGATGAGGTGTGCCCTGTAGAAGGATTTTCTAACTGTTGTGGCTATGTCATTATCAAAGATGAGACCACTGTCCACCTGTATCCCTAGGTCTCTTATCACACTATCTGTGTTTAGTATACTGCCACCTATGTGGTAGTTCACAGGTACGTGGTTTTTCCCAAAGGGGACAACTATACATTTTTTGGCATTTAGCTTGAGCCTATGGCTCTGGCAAAAGGCAACTGTTTCAGTAAGGCCCTTTTGTAGTATATCCACATCATTTGGGGATTCAATAATGGCTCCCAGCTTGCAGTCATCTGCAAACTTTGTAAGCCAGAGTCCCTTAGTGGTGGCCTGTACTTCAGAGAAGTAGATGCCAAACAAGAGTGGTCCCAGGACAGAACCCTGTGGAGCTGGATTTGGAGTCGGCTACTTTTACAGTGTGTGTTCTGTCAGTAAGACAGTTTGTAACCCATGGAGTGATGTAGGGATTAATGCCCACCTTAGTAAGTTTATCTATGATTCCAGAGTGGGGGATAGTGCCAAAAGCCTTGGCGATGTCCAGGTAGGCTGTGTGAAACACTTTACCCTCGTCCACGGCTCTAGAGACTGATTCGAAGAAGTCGATCAGATTCAAGAGGCAAGATCGGCCCTTCACGAACCCAAACTGGGTGGGGTCCAGTGTTTGAAGGTTGCCAATGTCTTTGTTTATAAATTCCATGATAGTACATTCCATGGACTTGCAGATCAGACTTGTCAGACTGATGGGACAGTAGTTCCTGGGATCTAAAGTGGATTCCCCCTTGTGGAGTGGGATGACTGTAGCTGTGCCCCAGTTTGTGGGCACGAAGCCTGAGGTGAGGCTATGATTAAACATGACACATAGGTGAGGTGCCAGTTCATTTTGTAGTTCATGCTGTACACAGCCGGCAATGTCGTCTGGTCCCATGGATGCTGTTTTCTTGGCTTTGGAGAGTGCGGTTTTTACCTTTTTTTCTGTGATTACCAGAATTTGGCATTCCTTCAGTATTGAGATGGGCCCTTTAGGGGGTGAGAGGGGGGTGAAGTTGGCACTGAATCTATCTGCCAGGATATTGGCAATATCTTTGGGATCAGTATATCTAGTGCCATTAAGCTGTAGCTCAGAGCAGATCTGAGTATTGCCATTTAGATTCTTGACATAGCTATAGAATGCCTTGTGGTTATCTTTGGAATCTTTTGCAATTTTGTTTTTGTAACTAGCTTTGGAAGATTTTATGCGGGATCTCAGCTTTCTACTGATGCTGGTGAGGGAGTTTTTTGAACCCTGTGTTCTTCCTCTTTTCTGCAACAGTTTCTTCCTTCTGTTGTACAGCTTGTTTATGGCAGGGGACCACCAGATTGGCTTCCGTTTTTTAGAGGACAGCGTCTTGGTTCTATTTGGGATGGCTCGGTCCATGCACGAGTGAATGTGCTCGTACACCACCTTAGTGTAGGATTCAGCAGTTGAACTTCCAGTTCCCATCTGCATGGGTGTCATGAAGTTTGTTACTTCTGACTTGAGAAGCATGAAGCTGGCTTTGGAGAAGTTTTGTATGGAGGTTTCCTTAAAGGGGGGTGGGGGTTGGATGTGGATGTCAAGGGTGATCAGCTTATGGTCTGATCTGACCAACGAGGGGGTGACCACTGGTGTGGAGCATCGATCTCCCATGTTGGTAATGACCAGGTCTAGAATATTGGTACCACTGGTGGGATTATGAATTAGTTGCTCTAAGGCATTGGAATTTATGAATTCCAAGAACCGTTGAGCAAAGCTAGAGGAAGAATTTAGGAGGATTAAAAAAGTATTAGTTTTTAGAATTCACTGTTGTTAAAAAAATAAGTTGTCAAAGGTGAAATAGTAATAAACAGGTGCTGATGCTGATGTTAAGCTGCATTTATTTAATGTATCGCTTTTTGGTAGATTTCACAGTCTGCAGAGCAACACTTGTTTGGTTGTTAATGATCAGATGTTCTAGCCAGTGGAGGGCTAAGTCTGCAAAAAATGGAGAAGGTCAGCAAGTTGTTCGGTAGGTAACAGCTGATTTTAGTGCTTGTAAGTACAGAATTATGCAGTTTTGGTCTCTGTGTGAAGAATTCACCAGAAACAGGTATCTTAGTGGTACCCAAGTAAAATGATGTTCCAGGACTATGGTTATGTTTAGATCTAACAATACAAGCCATTACACAATGAAGCAGTTCTCAGAGCACACAAAGTTCATGATATAGGGTTAGAAAGAGAACATTTTTTATGTACATGGACAGGAAGTCATTTTACTTCTGTGTAGTGTTTTGGTGATGCCTCGCTTAGAGTAATGAGGGTTATACGGAGACTAGAAGTCACAGTGATTGAAAAGTATGTAGAAAGAATGATACATTTTATACAGACAATGCAATGTAGTCATAATTTAAGAAAGAGATGTGGAGGAGATGAGGGATAGACTGATATAATTTGAATGGTAAGACTGTCAGAAGGAATGATTAAGGTGACTGAAATCTGAAAGAGAACACATATATAAATGAAGGGAATACAGTTTTCAAATGACCTGGTAACATTTTGATAAGTATGTGAGGAATTTTTGTGAGGAATTTCTGTTTACGGTACATAGGCCTCCATCTTATTCAAAGGTGGGATGAGATAAAAATGTATACATTACTATAGGTGTGGTGTGGTAGGTGCTGTGTGGTGCTACATAGGAGCTAACTGCTTAACTTGTGCTTACTGACAGGCTGTCTTTTAAAAATAATGCAATACTTTCATTCCTGTCAACTATCTCCCGAACTTCAACTCCAAACCTTTGCTGGCACTTTCTTACTTGAGGTAATTAGATTATAAGCCTAATGCCCTTGTGAGCTTTTCTTGTCCAGCCCTACTTCTGTTCTTTCTGAAGTATATGATTCCCCAGTTTATCTTAATTCTTTTAAAATATCCTTTTTTGCATCTTGTCTATTTTCTTAGAATTAGTTGTTCATATATGAATTGCAGAACTAGAATAATTACTCTGAACATTGTCTTTAAGAATTAAATATGCTGACAGCACCTTTCTCTCCTTTTAGAGTTCTCTGCACTCCATGATTATGTTTTGCTTTAGCATATGACTACCATTGTAAGTAAGACAATCGGATGTGACAATATTAGTGCTCTATTCCAGCTTACTGTATACTTTTCTGTACTGTACTATGGCATGTGCTGCTATTGTTTCCCACTGCAATCACCTAGTTGATTGGTGCTGCAGTTTCTGTTGCACATCCCTAACTAAAATGTTCTTTGCCATGTCTGAATTGTTATGGATTTCCATCAGCCCCTTTAAGTGACTAACCCACTACAAATTACAGTTATTTGTAGAATTATTAGGAAGTTTTGATAATGTTTATATCTCTACACTCAAAAGCTTTGCATGAAATTTACTTCGGTTTATGGTATAAAAAATCTCATAAATATTTTATACTGTACAACCAAATTTATACAATGTTTAGTTTATCACATGATTTAAAATACTTTAACACATCGTATGCAATACTCTTTCATATGCAACTGTAAAAAGGGGAGTGAATGTCTTTCTGACACTATAAAATTCTTTTTTTTTTCTACTCTGATGTGAAGTTGTCAAGAGTTATAGAGTTACATATTCATTTGTTCATTCATTCATTGATGCGTTTAGCCAGCATGGAACACTAAGACACCAACATCATTTGTCTTGGGAATGGCAAGTCATTCATGCTGAGCTTCAAAGTAAGGAATATTTCAGTGAGCAAGTTTTATATTTGCCTGGTGATGGCACTGCTGCTTTGTGAAATAAGTTAAATTACTAATTTCAGGGCTTCAAATAAAAAACAGCAATAACTGTCAAAACTCTCATTCCAGGTGGAGACATTAGCATATGTCAGCCCTGCAGTTGCCAGTTCCTTGGGAATACTGCCTATGACTCATGCCGAGATGGATTGGAAACAGCTTCTGACTCCTCTGTTGGATACTTACACAGGAGACCATGGACATTTTGTTGAACAGCTTGTTGTGGAATACCTAGGTACCGCAGCTGACTTCATTTTAATACTTTCAATGCTGAGTGTTGATTGACTCTGTACTAACTACAGTGCAGTTTCTGAAGCAGGATAGTCATGACTTTTAATTAAAACAGGTTAAACATGACAAGTACCTCTCCTCAGCAACTATAACTCTAGATAATATAGTAGCTGGGGAAGCTGGATTTTCTTTTTTTAAAATATGGTGCGATTTTTTCTTGGAGTGTGTCTTTAAAGTGACTGGAATGTTTCTGGAGCAGTTAAGCAGTGGGAAGTAGCTATTACTGAATTACATTTCTGGCTGTAAGAATGAAGGCAGGTTCCTATACTTTTGATTAGTAACATGAGAAAGAACTGAAAAAAAAAAATCATCAGACCTGGGACTACTCGGGTACACTTTTCCAACATTAGAGAATAAGTTCTTCCCAGAGTCAGTGTGGAACATCTTCTTTTCTTCCTGCTAGCACAAGGCAAAATGGAAGCATGACACTGAATCAGCCAGACTGCTGAAAGTTCAGGTCCCAATGTTGCATAACTTTGCTGGCAATATGCAGAAATTTTTAACTTGATTAATTTATTTGCTAACTGGTTGAGTAAAGTAGTTTTTCATACATCCTTTTTCAGCCATATTTCAGCTCATTAACCTCCCCCCCCCCAAACATCTTTATTAAATTTACACATATGACAAAGGCAATCTTACATTTATGTAATGAAAATCATACAAAATGATGTCACTTTAGTTGCAAACAGTTTACATCACACACACACCATTGAAACAACCGTAGCTGTAAACATTATAAGTCACTTAGAAACCATCCAGTCATTGTCAGTTAAGCATTATATAACTGATTCAAATCTTGCCTCTTAAACCTTGTTCCTGCTCTGCATATATTGTTCCCACAATTCCCATTTTTTCCTATGTAGTTTGCTCCTTCTCTTTTCTAAAGACCCCAGTTTCAGTTGTTTTATCTCTGTAACTGCATTCACTACTTGTTCATACTGACTGCATTACATTTTCTGATCAGGTATTTCAGAGAGGCA
The DNA here is from genome assembly GCF_019279795.1 of Protopterus annectens. NCBI lineage: Eukaryota > Metazoa > Chordata > Ceratodontiformes > Protopteridae > Protopterus > Protopterus annectens. The sequence continues at coordinate 501,751,181 of NC_056747.1, read as the reverse complement.
TATGCATTAAAACAAAATTGCTATTCTACCCTGAGCCAATAGCATACAGGAATAAATCCATGACTGCATCACCTATGACATCAGTTTGAATATTAGCTTGAGCACTTGATGGCACAAGCAAAAAAGATGGGCATGTCCATCCTGGGGAGATGGGGGGAAGCATGCACTAACATGGCTCACTGGTGTATTGCTCTCCCTGGTGGAAGACTAGGGAGACAACAGTGCCATTGTTGCCTAGGGGTGGGTAGGGTGTCCTGCTCAAGTCATACCCATTGTGGAAGTAAGGGGCCAGGCAGTGCTGATGCCCATTACATTCCCCACCCCTGGTGCATTACTGATGTGAGCAAGTGTTGCAAAATTAAAGAATACTCTGTAACAGCAAGATATCACTGCCTCATTTGCCTCAGTTTCCTGGTTTTCTATGGACATAGGTTGGAAATAGTCCTGGGGAGTAGCTTGATATTTGTTAGACCTGTCAGGAGAGGAGAGGCCCTTTTGGCCAGATGATGGTCAGCCATAGGGAGGAAAAAATAGCCAAAAAGAAGTAGTTCTTCTGATTTTATGTTTTTCATCTGCATAGAGTCATAATGATTTGCAACATAACAAATGCATCTTAGGTTCATAGGACAGGAAGATACTAGGCTATTGGCCCGGAGGCCAATATAAGTCTATCCAAGAATTTCGCCCATCTTCCCACAAAGTCAACACCTGTTTCTCTGTCTAGCAGGGACACAGGTGGGATCTCAGGGGTATATTTTCTGTTTCCCATCCAGTCGTCCAGTTTCCTCTTAAAGAGGGCTAGAGGGGTACTCAGCTTGACATGGTGAGGGAGTCTGTTCCACAGATGGTGTAGTCTTTGGGGGCACAAATCTATCCTGCCAACAAATTTTATTAATGTCACAGACCAGGTAAAGGCCTTGCATGTGGGTTGCATGAGTGAAGTTTGTCGTAAAGATATGCAGCAACTCCATCAAGGCTGGGTCTGAAATGGCCTTGTATGCCAGACATAAGTCACCTCTGAGCAGTCTGTATGAGACTGACTTGAGGGACAGGGCTTTTAGCTTATCTATATAGGATGGGTGTTTGAGATGCTAGATTTTCCTGGTCAGGAGCCTATGTGGTCTCTCCAACTGTTGCATGTGCTTGGAAAGGTACATGCCGAAGGAGGCATTGTACTTGAAAATGGGTCTGATAAGGGAGGAGTACAGGGATGTTATGACCTCCTTGTTCCTGGATGAAATACCCTTATTTATGAGATGGGCCATATAGAAAGCCTTCCGTACAACAGAGGCAAAGTGGTGGTCAAAATGTTGCTATCAACGTGGGAGCTGAAGGTCTTCATGACTGATTGCATGCTTAGTATGTTGTTATTAATGTGATAATTAGTGGGGATGACATTTTCCCCAAAGTGGATAATGATGCATTTCTTGGCATTCAGTTTGAGGCCATGCTTCTGGCACCAGGCATTAGTTTGTGTAAGACCCTCTTGGAGGATGTTCACATCACTAGGGGAATTTAAGACAGCACCCAGCTTGCAGTCATCTGTAAAACTTGGTCAGCCACAGACCACTGCTTTTGGCTTGCACCTCAGAAAAGTATATCCCAAACAGTAGAGGCCCGAAGATGGATCCTTGGGGTAGACTGCTCATTGCAGGTCTACTAGTAGAAGTAGCTTCCCCTATATTGACTGAGTGGGTTCTATCGGTGAGCCAGTTAGCTACCCATCTGGTAATATATGGGTTGATGCCTAGCTGGAAGAGTTTATCCATTATGTCCAAATGGGGAATAGCGTCAAAGGCTTTGGCTAGGTCAAGGTAGGGGGGTGTGCACCGTCTTCCCCTTATCCATGGCTTTGGTGACTGTTTCAAAGACGTTGACCTATTTTAAAAGGCATGATCTCCCTTTGACAAAAACAAACTGTGTGGGGTCAAGCATTTGGAGGGTGCTAATGTCCTTATTTATAAGGTCCATGATAATGCGTTCCATGGCCTTGCAGATCAGGCTAGTTAGGCTGATTGGCCTATAATTGCCTGGGTCAGTGGACGCTCCATCTTTGTGTAGAGGGATGACAGTGGCTGTCCTCCATTCAGCTGGGATGAAGCCGGTGCTCAGGCTTTGGTTGAATAGTGTAATAATGGAGCTAAGAGGTCATGCCTGAGTTCATTTAGGATACAGCCAGGGATGTTATCGGGTCCCATGGAGACTGTATTTTTTGCCTTTTCATGGGCATTAAGGAACTGCTCCCTGGTGATGAGGGTGGCAACAAGCGATGTATGATTACTATAGGCCAGAGTTATAATTTAATGCAGTCAATAAGCTGCTGATTCAAAAAAATACCACGAACACACACACACACACACACACACACACACACACACACACACACACACACACACACACACATACACAGAAAGTTAATTGTAAGGGAGCAGTAGCTTTTGCTTGAGCAAGTCTTACAAGTGTTGACTGCTAGAAAGAACAGTGTACATCCTTTATATAGAATTCTGTTTTTTTCCAAAGTGTTCTTAAGGCACCAGAATTCTTTAAACATACCTACCTGGAAGTTTGTTAGAACGTACTATTCAGACTGTTTTTTTTTTCTGAATGCAGTGCAAACTGTGAAATAATTTTGATATAAAAGAAATGATGTTAATATCTGCAGTAAAAGACCTTTATGACAGTTTTTAGTGGAACCAGAGCATGCTTACCTTGTCATTATTATTGAAGTCTAAGGATATTGTAAATCTGCATTATTGTCATTGTATAATCATGAAACCCTTCCCAGAATTAATGCCCCAACTTGCCAATATATGCATTGTTAATGTGGTGTATATATGTTCTTATTTGGTATTATTATTATTATTTAGTGCGCACAATGTGTATGTAGTGTTTAACGTTTTCCTGATTTGGAGGGAATTTAAAAAAAGCTTTCTCTCCAGATTCATAAATTAAGTGCTGTAAGCCACAATGTAGGTTAACAAAATGTTTTCACTTAATGTTACTTAAATTTCTACCATCTTGTACAAGTAAAACCAAAACAGTTTGAATCTGCAGTGTTTCTGCTTTTGCACTAATAACAGAGCTGGTTGAAAATTGTTAAATGAATGGCGAGGTGGCTGTTAAGCTAAATGACCTACATCTCCAGAGTATTCAACATGAAAAAAGATTAGAATTGTTGTTGTACCGCATGGAGCTCCCTGATTACATTCCTAAAAAAAAGAGAAACATTGCCTAGTCATAGTCAGGTTCATGTCTAAGAATCTAGCTGTACAAAGCTTTTTTCTTCTTAGATGTAAACCTATCTATTGCAAATTAAACCTCTTGTTGCCTCAGAGATGGCAGTTATTATTGGTGTACCTGTAATCATGAACACTATTTAAAGCTGTTACACACCTCAAACTGCTACACAACATTTTAAAAATGATTTTAAACTGAAGTTATCACACAAGATCAGCTGAAATTTCCATTGTATTGCAAAGCATTATGATTGGATTGTCAGACAAAGCCATAGGTAGGTCTTCTCACACCATTGGCAGTTTCCCATATTGTCCTAAGCTAAAGCCTAAAGTTGAAGGACCAGAAAAAAAAACTGGAAATATTGCCATGATATCGCTTAGCCTGTTTTCGTTCTTGCATCCAGATCAGAAACTGCCATTTGTGCCCCTTAACAACTTTCAGATGTTTTTCTCCATAGTAGTTGTGGCTCTGTGATTGAGTCAGTCACCAACATACATATGTATTCTTAAAATAGATTCCCTTTCATTTTCTTGGCATCCATGTAGAAAAAGGCATAACAATGTAGTTATGATCAGGTACCCGAGCATACTCCTCTGCATAATACAAAGCAGAGTCTCTTGCCATAAAATAAAGCATCCATGATTGTGTAAATATATTGTAGTTTCTCATAACTTTGTGAAACATTTGGCTGTAAGGTGGGAGATAACCCCATTTAGATAACACAGATAGCTTCAGATGTTAACTTTCTGTGTGCATGCGTGCATATGTGTGTGTGTGTGTGTGTGTGTGTGTGTGTGTGTGTGTGTGTGTGTGTGTGTGTGTGTCTGTGTGTCTGTGTATGGGCATGTGCTAATGCTTTTGATATGCTTCTAACATTTCAGTTCGACGTCATTGACAAAAGACATATGCCAGCTGTGCTTTCTAGTGCATGAAGGGTATGCTAACTGATTCACTGAAAGAAGAAAGACCCTTTTCTTTACATAAAAAGTACATGTTATCACTGTACTAACTGCAGATGCATGAAATTTCTTAGCTTGAAAAATGTGTAAGAAACAGACATCAAAAAGTATTCAACTTTTATTTTTTTTCTTTAATTGTAACGTTGTATCTTCCTTTTTCACAATGTATGTGGTTAACCTGTGTTGTACTTTTCAATTTCAGAGGAAAATTGTTGAGACTAGATGAATTCATTATGGAGTCTGCTAGGCAAATAATAGCTCAAAATTAAAAAAAAAAAAAAAAAAAAGATTATACACCGAAATCTCTTATAAAAATTCCTGGGTAGTGCTATGAAAACCTGATTAAAGAAAGAACGACATAAAATTAACATAAGACATTTATTCCAAATAACTCTTACTAAAACTCATGGCTGTAAGCCTTGCTGCTGAAACCGGTCTAGTTTCAGTTTTATTAAACTACTTTTGAACCTTCCTTGGTGCTGGCCTTTTTTCTGATTTTGGGTCTAAAACTCATGGCTAGTTGAAAAGTTTATGCAAATAGGACATGCAGAAGTGATAGGTATGTGTCTCAGAGGCTACCCCTTCTCTGGACAAGGCTTCCTATCCATTCAAAGCAAAGTTCTTCTCTACACATATTCAAGTAAAAGTTGGATCAGTGGATGGAGAATTGTAAATTTAGAAAAAATATGTCGGTCACCTATGGCTCTATTACTGAGCATACCTCTCAACCTTATCGAATTATTCAGTATTTACTAATTTTGAGAGTAAAATAATGGGGTGCCATGCATTCCCATGTGGTCCCTTCAATTCCCGATTTTTCTCTTCTTTTTTTTTTTAAATCACAATTTAAAGTTTTGGCTGACATCATTGTGTATTGCTAGCATATCCCACATAGTGCAGGGGCATACATGATGACATCAGCCTGCCTTAGACTTGGACTGTATTGTTTACCACGTGTGAGTCATGACCCGCTTGTTTAGAAATTTGAATTGGTTGGATGTGGAGCAGCAGCAGCAGAGTAGCAAGCATCAGGAGCTGCAGTCTGAGCTATTTACATTTAACTTCACTGAAGTTCTGCCGACTGACACCCACACTGACCTAGTGCCAAGTCCCCAGGTACTTAAGTTCTGCTGCAGACTGCAATGCAGAGAGAATGTTCAGCGCCCACTTGCGTTCCGCACACACTCCCTGCCAGTGAAGGATGAGAAAATCTTCTTTCTCTGGCTACTCGACCATGTCCAGTTCCAGGTAAGTAAAAAAATATGTGTCTTATTGCCTTATGTGTCTGCCTCTGCCTACATTCCAACTACTACATTGCATTTTTGACTTATCTGCTTCTTGTTCACACAACTAATATGTAAACACTAATGTGCATTTGAAATGTCTGCCTCTCATTTTCCTTCACTTTTTTGCATTGTCCAGTTGTCCCTCATAATAAAATGTTTTGATATTCTTCTGGTAAATGGATTATTATTTTAGGCAATCAAGAATGCTAAATGCTAAATAGAGTATGCAGTTCTGTTGTATTTCAAATATCCTTGTTATTTGTTCTCGTGAGTCTACCATCTGCAAATTAATAAATAGTGTTAGACATAATGTAACTGTTCAAACCCTCCAAGCTCTGGTTGTGTGTGTTTTTCAAATTTTAAGTAGAAAACGAACTGACAAATGAAAAACTGAAGAAAAGAACACACTGTGAACAAGCACCAACACTTCACTCAGCTCGATGAAGAAATAAATGTAAAAAGCCGATGTTAAGTTGTCACTCTCGCCTTCATTCTTGCTGGATGGGTTCGGAGCCGATCCTCGGCTCCGACTCGGCACTTGCTAAGCTCGAGAGTCACTTTTACCAGCTCGAGGCAGCCCCATATCCCATGATGCAAGGCGGTAATTACCCAGATCTCGTTTGCCGCTTCGCTAATGAGGTCATCTTTTTTACCAGCTCCTGGTAAGTGATTTTATATTGTTATTTGTGAGGAATTTTAGATCCAATTCCCTAAATTTTATTCTTTATAGTCTTTTAGTGAATCCTTATTCACTTAGCTCCATACCCTTTCTCCTCAACCCCTTATTCTTAACTTTCTAGTGTTTTGGACCTTAGGCCTTACCCTCCCTTACAGTTCCTGTCAGGATTTTCCTAGGTGTGGGTGTTGTGTTGTGTATTACAGCTGTGTCTTACACTTCTAAGTTTGTTTTTTAGTGTCTTTCTGTCTGAGTGTGTGTGTGTGTGTGTGTGTATTTAGGACTCAGACATGTCTAAAGATACTAGGGTCTCAGGTTTCAAGAAGTGTGACTCGTGCTGTCAGAAGATGTCTCTGACAGACGGTCACACTTCTTGTATTTATTGCCTGGGACCCCTACACCTGAAGGACTCCCGTGCTATCAGTCATTCCTTTAGCCAGAGAGTCCTGCAGGAACGTAGAACTAAGTTGATCCTCAGGTGTCTCCTTAATCCTGAGAGCTCCCCAGCCAAGCTCGGCTCCGGGAAGCCCACTAAGCCTTCCAAAACCCAGGCTTCAGTGTCCAAGTCTGTGGTCTTGGTTCCGACTCCGCCGGAGTCGACATCGGCTCCATCCGGAGCCGATCCTTCCTTAGTGGAAGCTTCAGTATCGGCACCGTTCAGCTCAGATACCCTGGCTTCGGCACCTGTGTTGGCTCCGGCTGGAGCCGACACCCTAGCGTCGAAGCATGTCTCGGCTCCGGCTGGAGCCGAGATATCTTTGTCTCCACTCGGAGCCGACAAGTCGTCGGCTCCGCCTGGAGCCGAGGTTTCTTCGGCTCCGATGGCTCCGTCCAAAAAGAGGTCTAGATCTCCTTCTTTGGAATCTATACACTCGGCTCCAACCTCCCCCCTGCTTTCGGAGCGGAGCCATCGGAGCCGATCATCGTGGTCTTCCAGGCTATCAGACCATGATTTAGAGAGAGTGGTGAGTAGGCTATTAAAATCACAGGCACTAGCCCAAATGCTCCATAGCCCATCTCAACAGACGACCGCTATTGTACACCCTCCTGAAATTCCTCCTTCGACTCTCCTTCAGAGTTCGGAGCCGGAGATTATTGGTACCGTGACTGTTGCTGCTTCGGAGCCGATACCACACCTTTCGGCTCCGTCGTCCTCGACTCCTATCTCCTCCTTGAGACCTTCCTTGGAGGGATCCGGGCGTCGGGCTTCCCTGGTCGGTTCCGAGGGGGCGAGTGGCATCGGACACTTGTCCGACCCCGTTCTCCCTCTCAGAGCCTCGGCCTTGGTGAGCTCGGCCCCGACATCTGCTTCGGAGCCTTCCCTTTTGGTGGGACCAGGGATCCCTGTTTCTTCGGAGCAGGATCTCTCGGCCCTCCCTGGGAGGGGAGCCTTCGAGGTGATGAGGAGTGTGCTAGCCCCTGAGCTCAGTCAGCAGTTGGTTCCTTTAGCTCCTCCCTCTACGGTGCCTGTAGATACCTCTTCCCGCTCTCTTGCTCCCGGACCCAGAGATCCATCACCCCAGGTCTCCCCATTGGGAAGAACTTCCTCTTCCGAGGTTTCTCCTGATCCTTCAGGTGAACCCCCATGTAAGGGGACCTGCAAGAGGAAGCACTTAGACTCCCCTGAGTCTACAACATCGGATACCGATTTGGATGAGTCGGAGGGGTCCCCAAGATCCCCCTCTGAGGATGTCTCCTTTTCAGACATCCTTGAGCTCCTGAAACAGAGGGGGAACTGGCCCTCCATTAACCGCTCCGAGGATGAATCGGTATACGTGGAGGCTTTTGGATCTCGACCCTCCACCTCCTGGGTGTCTCCGCCTTTCGACCCTCTCATGGAGGTCATAGCTCGAAAGGCGTGGGCATCTCCTGATTCGGTGGAACCAGTCCCCAGGAGACCTTCAAAATTTATTACAGCTCCCGCTGAAAAGCAGTTTCTTACTAAAGGTGTCCCGGTTGACACCATGGTGGTGGCGGCCGCCACCAAGAAGGAACTTGCAGATCCTTCTGTACCAGTCCATCCTCCTAACAAGGAGTCTAGGACCATGGACAGGTATGGTAAGTGGATGTTTTCCTCAGCGACCTTTGCTATGCGTTCGCTGAATTATTTATGTCACTTCACCAGACTTCAAAGGGACATCCTTAAAGAATTAGGTGAAGTAGTACAGGATCCTTCAGCAGCAGGGTCTCAGGAAAAGATTGCTTCTCAGCTGGGAATCCTTAATTCAATAACCAACTCCTCCATGTGGCTCATTTCTTATGCAGCCGATGGGGCGAGTAGAGCTGCCGTAGGTGTCCGTTTCTCCACCCCTTCTAGGCCTTATCCCAAAGGACAGAAGGGGGGAAAGATGTGGTTCCGAAAATCTCAGGGAGTCACGTCGGACGTACGTGGTCAGTTTACCCCCAGAGGCAGAGGGGGTAATAACAATAGACACCGCCCTAGGGGCAGAGGGGGTCCGCAGAACCAGGGCAGTAGAGAGCTTCTCTCTGACAAGCCCTTCCAGCATCCCTGAGGTGTTGCCCAACTGTCCACCCTTGGAGGTAGTCGGGGGGAAGATTGTCACTGTACCCAGAAGCCTGGTTTTCCCTCTCTCAAGACAGATGGGTACAGTCGATCATATCCGAGGGTTACAAGATTCCTTTCGAGGAAAGCCCCTTCCCTCAGAAAAGTTCCCTTCCAGACGTTCCACCCGGTCTAAGGGAAATTGCAAAACTAGAGGTTCCAAAGCTTCTAAAAAAAAAGGGCCATCCAGCCAGTTCCAGCAGACCATTTAGAGTCAGGAATCTACTCAAGGTTCTTTTTGGTTCCCAAGAAGACGGGAGACTGGAGACCAATATTAGACCACAGCAGGCTCAACAAGTCTGTCAAAAAGACGAGATTTTGGATGGTCACACTTCAATCGATTTTGCCTTTTCTGGGCAAAGACAACTGGATGTGCTCCATAGACCTTCAGGATGCGTACTATCACATAAAAATCCACAGATGCTCCAGAAGGTTTTTCCCGCTTTCGGCTGGGGACCAGTCATTTTCAATTCAGAGCCCTGCCTTTGGTCTCACTACAGCCCCCAGAGTGTTCACCAAATGCATGGCAGTGGTCACGGCTCACCTGAGACGTCAAGGATTCCAGGTGTTTCCGTATCTCGACGACTGGCTCCTCTCAGCCACCACCAGGCATCAACTTCTCCAAGCCAGAGATTACACCCTACGTCTCTGCAGTCAGTTGGGAATTTCGGTAAACTTCAAAAAGTCCTCCTTTTCGCCCTGCCAATCTATTACCTTTATAGGCGCAAAGCTAGACACTACTCGGATATCAGCAAACCTATCAAGTCAGAGAATCCTAGATATCCAAAACCACGTTCGGATCATCCTTGCCAACAAAAGGGTACAAGCCAGGTTGGTCCTGAAAGTGTTGGGCCTCATGGCGGCTGCCATCACACTTCTTCCTCTGGCCCATTTTTACATGCGTCTCCTACAATGGATGTTGTTCACACAATGGTCCTTCCAGCAGCTTCCCATGCGTCACAAGATCCTGGTGACACAGACCTGCAAGAACCATCTATCCTGGTGGATTTCCTCTCCTCTAGTCCATCAGGGCAGACCATTTGTTCCCCCGGCCCCGGTAGCCACGGTCACTTTGGATGCCTCCCTGATCGGGTGGGGGTGCATTATCAGGGCAGGATGGTTCATGGCACGTGGCAACCATTCAAATACCACCTGCACATAAATGTCCTAGAGATGAGAGCAGTGCTTTTAACATTGCAAGCCCTCAACGACTTTCTTCCCTTAGGAACTATTGCAGTTCACACGGACAACATGTCCGTGGTGTGGTACATCAACAAGCAGGGCGGAACCAAGCCCTATCCCTTGTGTCGAGAGGCTCTCAGACTTTGGCAATGGGCCATCTCCTCTCATTGGTTTCTGGTAGCAACGCATATCCCTGGGAAAACCAACATAATAGCGGACAGATTGAGCACAGCTATACTCATGCTTCACGAGTGGTCTCTCAAGCAATCCATAGTGGAGGAGATTTTTCAGAAGTGGGGCCGCCCATGCTGCGATCTTTTTGCTACTCCTCAAAACAGCAAATGCCCAGACTTCTTCTCTCTCTTCCCACTTCCAGGCCATCCCCCCAGAGACGCTCTTACCCAAGATTGGCCCCGGGGACTCCTTTATGCTTTTCCTCCCTTTCCATTGATACCACAGGTACTCCAGAAAGCTACCGTTTTGAGAGCCAAAATGATTCTCATTGCCCCTTACTGGCCTCGACAAATTTGGTTCCCATTCCTTCATCGCCATCTCTTGGTGCAGCCTTGGCACCTGGACCCAGCTCCAGATCTTCTGACCCACCAGTCGGGTCAACTGCACCGATCCGTTCCTTCCCTCAACCTCACAGCTTGGTTGCTCCACTTCCTTCCTTAGCCAGGCTTCCTATGATCTCTAACCCCGTTAGAGACATCATAGTAGCTTCTCTTAAGTCCTCTAGCAGGAGGATTTACTCCAGCAAGTGGAAATGCTTCTCCCTTTGGGCAAAATCTAAGAACATAGATCCCTTTACTGCCCCTATTCAGTCAGTCTTGGATTTTCTAGCGGAAATTTTTCATTCAGGTTCTTCGTCTTCCACAGTCAAAGTTCAGTTGGCAGCAATCTCGAACTTTCATGTCGGGTTTGCAGACCACAACATTATGTCCCACAAACTTTGTAAAGCCTTTCTTAAAGGAGTGTTCCTTCTTAAGCCCCCTGTTAGGGATCCTCCACCACAGTGGGACCTAAATTTAGTGCTGACATCCTTGATACTTCCCCCTTTCGAACCGGCTGCTTCATGTTCATTAAAGTTTCTTTCTTGGAAGACACTTTTTCTTGTCGCCATTACCTCGGCTAGAAGAGTGTCTGAACTTCATGCCCTCTCTGTTCGTCCCCCTTATTTGGTTTTCCACAAGGGCAGAGGATCCTTGAGAACCAATCCATCCTTTTTGCCCAAGGTTGCTTCTAAGACAAATTTAAACCAATCCATTGATCTTCCTGTATTTTTTCCAAATTATTCTAACAGGGCGGAACAAAAATTACATTACCTAGATGTTCACCACCAACTCAGATATTACTTGGACAGAACGAAGCAATTTAGGAAGTCTGATCAGCTCTTCATTTCTTATGCTGAAAATAAAAAAGGTCTCCCTGTTTCTAAAGTGACCTTATCCAGATGGCTATCTTCCACCATTTCTGACATTTATAAGCTTAGGGGCAAACAACTGAGCTCAAAACCTAAAGCACATTCCACAAGATGTCTAGCCACTTCTACAGCTTTTCAGGCTAGGCTACCCTTAGATACTATTTGTGCAGCAGCCACTTGGGCCACTCCTCTTACCTTCATTTCTCATTACAAATTGGATTTGGCCTCCAGGGACAGGGCAAGCTTTGGTTCCACAGTTCTCAAGAGTCTGTTCCATTGAGCCACCCAGGATAGAGGTGCTAGGGACGCGGTCCCATCCAGCAAGAATGAAGGCGAGATTGACAACTTAACATTTAGAAGTTATGTACCTACCATAACGTTCCATGTTAGTTGTCTTCTCTCGCCTTCTTTCTTGCGTCCCTCCCTCCTGCACCCCTAGCCTGGACAGACCTTGATCTCCATTTTTCTCTGGAAGATTCTTCTTCCTTGGACACCAGTTAGTTCTTGGCCTTGATTACCTGGTTTCCCTTTACAGCCTTTTTAGGTTAGCTGTTCCTCTTTCCTTAGTGGAAAGTTTTTGTAGGCAGTTTTTTCCTCTAGATACCAAACGAGATCTGGGTAATTACCGCATTGCATCATGGGATATGGGGCTGCCTCGAGCTGGTAAAAGTGACTCTCGAGCTTAGCAAGTGCCGAGTCGGAGCCGAGGATCGGCTCCGAACCCATCCAGCAAGAAAGAAGGCGAGAGAAGACAACTAACATGGAACGTTATGGTAGGTACATAACTTCTAATTCTTATTCACTTTAATACCAAAACAAAATGAAATTAAGCACTTTTCATTTGGGAAATATCCAAACTTCTTCAGATGTAGAGCAAAAACAAAAACAGTCAGCCCAGCAAAAATCCACTCTATATCATGAAGAGTTAATTGATTAATTGCCTATAAGTGGATCACAGCACTCATTTAAAATTACACTTCACAGTTGCATTGTTTTGCTAACAAAACCAAAATGAACCTAAAAACTTCAAGACTTTACAGACATCATGACACAATAGAAATTATTACTTTTGCTAAGAATTAATATAAATATGTTAGTTGTATTACGTATGCAGCTGTGAAGTGTAATTTTAAATGAGTGTTGTGATCCACTTGTAGGCAATTAATCAATTAACTCTTCATGATATAGAGTGGATTTTTGCTGGGCTGACTGTTTTTGTTTTTGTTTTGCTCTACATCTGAAGAAGTTTGGATATTTCCTAAACGAAAAGCGCTTAATTTTATTTTTTTTTGGTATTAAAGTGAATAAGAACAGCTTTTTACATTTATTTCTTCATCTAGCTGAGTGAAGTGTTGGTGCTTGTTCACAGTGTGTTTTTCAAATTTGTTTTTTACTTATTTTGTTAAGAGAGTAACCAAGCTAAATATTGCACTGGCAGTCCAAGGACACTAAACACAACAAAAACTACTAAACCCAAAAGAAACGTTTTATTATTAAAATGTAAAAAACTTGAATTAAGAGCTTTCACCCTCTGTAACATAGGACTTCTTTAGAATTACCAGTAGTTTTTGTTGGGTTTAGTGTCTGTGGACTGCTGGTGCAATATTTAGCTGGGTTTTTTTGGTTATTTTATTTGTCACTACACTGTTGTGGTTATTTGTTAAGAGAGTGTTAACCAATTGTTTAAAATGTCAGTAAAATTATAAGCCAGATAGTGTTTCAAGCAGATGGAAAGGCTTTTGACATTAATAGGTAGTTGAATAAGTTACTTAAGGTTAATTGTGAAACGAAGTATCGACCTTTAAAAAAAAGAAAGTGTGCAGCTTCATAACTGTCAAGATCAATGGTAACTATTTCTGCTCAAATTTATGGTCTGCTCCTCCTAAAATGTGTAGTTTTCTAGCAAATCATTGAGGATTGCAGTCACTAAACAGTGAAATACTTGTATCCTTCAGAAAAGGCCTGCTGATACAAAATCCGAGGCCTTTGGCTCTCACTATTTTTGGTTTGTCCCTAACTTTTGTGCTGTGATGCTGGTAAGTAAGTATGGTATGCAGGTATATGTTACAAGTGGAGGATAAATACCGGATTCAAAGCCTCATCATCAACCCCCATTTTTCCATTTTATATATGGTCCAGGTATTACCGTAACTTTCATCACCTCTGTCTATTCTGAACCGTTCTCCAATCTTTTGTCTGCATCGTGTCTGCCTGCCACATGTCTTCTGTCACACAATCTATATCTATCTCTTGGCTGCATACCTCTTAAATGTCCAGATTTTTGTCTCATTTTGGTTTGTTCCTCACAAAATTTGTGGATTTCTCTCAAACCATTGATAAATGAAGTAGCCAAATGATGAGGTACATTTTAGGTTCAGACATCTTATTCTTGAGAAAATCCACACTAAAGTAAAAGTTATTCTAGCAAATTGTTAAGTTTATACAAGCATTAACATTTATCCTTGATTTTGGAACTTTGTTTTTCCCCCTTCGCCCATTATTTTTAGCTTTATCCAGATGTGTTATTACAGGTTGAGAGGAATGCTTGGCTGAAGGCTATTGTTTTTGTCTGTCTTCTTCCTTTCCCTCTCAAATCTGCTCCATTAAATTTTATTTATTTATTGATGTTGGATTACCAAGAAAGTCCAACTGGATAGCTGCCAGTTTTCAACAGAGGCCTGGGAAGAAAAGCTCCAAAGTTTTACAAAAACTTTCTAAGATCAGTATTTTTACAGTCTTCAAAAAAATACAAAACATCTACAGTTTAAATAGTCATACCAAAATAGACATAGGGACAGATTCATTAATGCCCTAAGTGTACACCAAGTGTACATGATCTGTATTCAAGAACATCCCTACCACATTTTTTGTTCTTTCTCGTCACTAAAAAACAAATTAGTCTTATTGGGATCAAACCCAATAATGCAAGACCTTTGCTTTCTTTTACCCAAGTTGGTTACTCAGTCTGGCTGTTCATCAATTTAAGAAATAAAGCTTCAGACTTGAAAAAAATAAAATGAAACAAAATCCCATCTATTCCGTATTAAAAATGTATCACTGATCCCGTAAATTCTACTCTGGATCTACTAACCATATCGTCATAAGAAACATTAGATTATAAAGAATAAAATAAAATAAAAATAAAAAAATGAAAAACTGTTACTGGTTAAAAGCTGAAAACATAGACTCCGTATTCTTAATCAAAACAAATCTTTATTCATGGTAGATGAGCACAGTATTAACCAGAACATTTTTAGTTACATATAATAAAGACTTTATAATGAATAAGGAGTCTATGTTTTCAGCTTTTAACCAGTAACAGTTTTTCGTTTTTTTATTTTTATTTTATTTTAGATTTTTTACTCGTAGTACCAAAGGTACTAGTAAGCACCTTAATACTGGGTGCAGGGAGCAGGCGAGGACACTGGACACACTCCGCTCTGTGCTCTTCTCGAGAAATTTTTCTTTTTAGTCACTGAGAAAAATTACACTAAGTATGCATGTAGTCTGCCCTTTGTGGTAACCTTTATGAATCCCCTGCAATATTTAAGTCTGCAAGAAAATCAGTAGGAAAGCTAAACTAAGTGGAAGAAGGTGTGAGTTATGAGAGTTATGCTTGTGTTGTTCACTCAAAATTGTATACACTTAGTGTAGGCATTAATGAATGACAGGGATTATGTGAAAACATTGGTTAAGAATAAATACAACTTAGAATCTAAAAGATGCCAGCTGATAACTTTCTAATAAACCAAAACAAAATCAGCTACAAGAGAAATGGACTTTATTTATAGAAATTTAGCACTTTTGTCCTTGCATTTTGGTACTTCATCAGAACTGATTTGCAATATGAAAATATGCCAGAAAAATCAGGGTTATGGCATATTTAGAAAGAAGTCAGGGGAGAGAAATAGACTGACATAAGGAAAAGTGAGTGAAGAAGGGAGTTTGAGGTGATGTATGAACAGGTACTTGTTCAGATTCAGTGATATTGTTCATCCTAGAGTTGAGCAAGAACCTTTCCATTTTCCTGCACATGTGACCAAACCACTGTAATCTGTTCTCCTTGACTTTATCTATAACTGGGGCTACTTTGGTTTCTGCTCTGATTACTTCATTTATTTGTCTGTCCCATAGTGTACATCCTGCTACTAATCTCTGGCACTTCATCTCCATCACCTCAAGCTTCGTTAAGCTGCTGTTTCTTAACTGCCAAAGTTTCTGTGCCATACAGAAGCATTGGTTACAGCACTGTTTAGTACACCTTACATTTTAACTTGTTTGGCTGCAATACCTCTGATTTTAGCTTTAACCTCCTCATTCAGATGTGCTTCTCCTCAACCACACCTCTAGATGTTTGAAGTTGTTGACCTCTTCCACTGTTTTTTCTTCTGTCTCAGTTTTAAGCTTCTTCTGGGTTACTCATTTACTGCTGTGGTCATTGCCTTGTCTGTAATCATTTTCATCCTATATGCCTTCAGTTTTGCATTACATTAACAATTCATTAGCTGAAGTTCTAATTAAGTGACTGCTTAGTGCCACATCACTTTCATAAAGCAACCTTGTTATTTTGTCCAATGCCTTCCACCTGTTTGCTGATGTAGTCTATCGCCAGTATGAATAGGAGTAAGCTCTGAGCTTATACCACTCCCACTGGTAAATTTTTGTTGAATCCAAAGACTATTCACAGTCTTGTCAATTGGGCCCTGTACGTAGCCTGTAGTAACTTTACCAGTGTTTTTGGGACTTCAAACCATCAAAGGACTGAAATATCAGTTTTACTGGGGCATTGTCATATGCTTTCTCCAAATATAAAAGTGCTCAGTTGGACTCTTCTTATGTCTAGTTTTCAGTCTACCATCTGCCTCACTGCAAACATTAGGTCAGTCATACTGCATTCTGATCTGAATCTGAGCTGCTCTTCTTCCATCTTATTTTCTACCATTCCAAATATTAATTTATTGATCACTTACTCCAGCACTTTCATGCAGGGTAAAAGTCATTTGATATCTCTGTACTGCCTGCAGTGGTGAATATCCATTTTGTTCTTTTACAGTGGCAGTAGAATGCTTATTTTCCAGTCAGCTGAGTAAACTTTTTCTCTCTCACTCTCTCTGTCTCTCTCTCTCTCTCTCGCTCACACACACACACTGTCTACCAAATGTTAATAGCAATGAAACACTTTTGTTCTGGTTATATCATTCATGTTGTATTATTTAATATTAGTGTAGAAGCAGTTAATTTTATTTTTATAAAAGAAAATTTTATTTTAGTTTTTACGCAAGTTCAAAGTTTGGTACAAGCTCAAATGTTAATATAAATAAAACAATATTGTTCAAGTTATATTTTGTGGGTAATATTTTGTCTGTTCTTCAATTTGCATTTGAATGTTGGTATCCCACAATCCCATTGGAGTGGGTAGGGTTACATAATTATGTATGCAAATTTTGTGTTAATCAGCATACAGATTTTTGGCCAGTTGTACCTACTTTTCATAGGTTAATACTAGGCTAATTGCCCTTGCGAGGAATTGGAAGCCTAGCCAATTATCCCTTGTGAGACTCAAACCCTGCACCTTTTGTTTGTAAGGCAAACACCTTAACCATTAGGCCATCATCCCTTTTGTCCTGATTTTTGATGTTTCCAGATTGAGAGGTATGTTAGTGAGAGGAAGCTTGTAAATGCTTGACAACTCATGTCTAAGTTTCTGTATCCCCACAAATCCTAAAAGAGACCAGTACCTATCTCTTATTTCTGAGAAGCATGTCTAGGCTTAAAAAGGCCATTTAGGATCATTAGTCTAGTATTTTCCCATGATCCTTTATGTCCTATCAGCAGTTATAATGGTTATTATCACTGTAGTGTAATGGTAACAAGCAGGCATGCATTTCCTGAGGTGACTAGCTACACGGTAGTATTAAAAATCTGTGTATCACTGTCCTACAGTAAGTTAAACACTTGCAGTTTTGGAATTGAAATAAAAGAAATGAAAGAAGCATGTGTATGACATTCCCACCACTGGTGAGAGTTGTTTAGCATTATTTGTCTGTTATTGTCACCTGCATACCTTTGACATATACAGTAGTATAAGCTCAGACCTTTTAGCTCCATTTTTCCTCCAATAAACTCTCTAGGTTTCCCTTTTGGGAACAGAAAACTCATAGATTTCTGGAGCACTATTTTGAAAAGAATTTCACATTGTGTAAGTCTGATATACAGGGTTTAAATGAGTTACACCATTATAATGATACTATACAACTTCAAAGTCAAGGAAGTAGCCACACTGTGTGTGTGTGTCTGTGTGTCCATGTGACAGAGAGACAAAGGGTGAGGAAGTTACCAAGATTTTATATCGATGCCTATGAGGAGTTCAGAAGCACTGTATTAGCTCACTAGTGTAATACTGATATACATAAAAGGAATGCAGGGATATGTCTGACTGAATTACAGTGGTGCAATACTGATACAGGAACAGGAGTACTAACACAGTCTTCTGCTGTACACACTAGCATAACATTTCACAGACAATGCGTACTGATGAGCAAGAATGGTACTCATGGGGCAGTGCAGGTTAGAAGCCAACATGATTCAAAGATGCACAAAAACAGCAAATTGTGTCACCTAATGATGTGAACGCAATTATACAGAAAACAGCTACTTCAGAAATCTGGTGTAACTACGGGTCCAGGTTGGTTACAGAGTAATAACAAAACATAATGAAAGTGAATAAGATGTGAGTAATCTCATTTCAAAAAGAGAGCAGATATGAACATGCCACCAGACATATTAGTACTAAGCTTATATTAATAAGATCATCAGGAAGCAGTGCAGAAAAGGGCAAAACCTTCCAGAATGCACAAGCTCAAAATCAGGTACTAGGAATTAGCAAATGGGAAGCATTGTATAAATATACAATGATCATAACATGAGCAGAAAGCTGAACCTGACACATGGAGTTACACAGGTCATAGTGGACCTATCTCAGTGGCTTGCATATAGCAATGCAATAATGTAAATATTGGCTACTGGGATGTTTTAACACTTTGCAACACAAGGAGCAAGATAAGGCTTGTCCTGACATCATTCATTATTTTGAGATGCATCTAAATGCAGTTAGGATGTTAGATGCCTGACGGAGATAGGTAGGATCAAGCAGTCTGAGATCTGCTCCCCTCCTTTCATGGAAGGAGTATGAGAGTAAAGTCTGAGAGAAAGTCCATGGCACGGGTTCTGCCATCATGTCAGATTTGACCTACTCTAGTTTAAGCACCAAGTCCAAAGAATGGCCCTATGAGTAGTACAAGAAGCCTTCCAAACAAAGCTAAACCCTATATAAGGTAGAGCAATTCCACATGGAGTGTCATGGGTTGGTTTGTTTATTTATTATTTATCTATGTTTTCTTTCTGTTTGCTTTCGCAGCAAATGACTATCAGCTGCCACCAGCTCCTCTCCTTTCCTCGTTTACTGGGTCAACTGGACCCTGTTTAGCCACTCTTTTTAGTGCTGGTGAGGAGATAGAGGAGTGTTTTTCCATTATGCCAAAGTCCATCCCTGCAGTACCCTTGCAAGTACTGCTATAGCTGCCTTCAGGAGGTCCATGCACGCAGTCCATGCATGCATTCGCACGTGTGCAACCTCCCAACCAAGCAGCACTTTGCTTGCAGTATGAAGCTCGTTAGACTTTTCCTGATGCAATTGCAGTAAGCCAGGCACCCCCCATATGCTGGATGGGTGAACCATTGTCAGCCCCCCCAGATGGGTGAGCTAGTGTCGGCCACTCATTGCTGTCCTCCTTTACTCTGTTCCTCCAGATCCTGTACTGCTCACTGAGTATGGGTCGTCTAGAGACAGTCATGGCTTCATCCCACTGTGTTGTGATGACAGGGAATACATTAGTTTAATGTTGACCTAGATGTTTAATGTATCCAAGACTATCCATCTTTTGTGAGATGGGCAAGGTGTCAACAAGGAAATCTGAACTCTTGCAGAAATGTCTTAGCTTAACAGGGCAGTTGGCAGATGAAGAAAAACTGCAGCTATGCCTCCAGGACATACTCAAAAATGTTGGTTGAACTGGTCCTTGAACCCTTTTATAAGCAGTCACTCCGCTACTAATACTGCCCTGTTTAGGACACTGTTTGACAAAGAAACAGGTCTGCAAAACTTCAGGCTCCTTCCTTGCATGCTGTGCATCTGCCCTTAGCATGAGACAATGAACTGATGCACTAAAACTCAGAACGTTCTTGCTGTTACTATGCTCATTTAGACTTTTGTCAGCTTGGCATCTCATAGTACTGGCAGTGTAGCTATCTGTGGGTGCCAAATTCCATATAAAGACTCTCAGTCTAGTTGTTTCTTTTGTTTATGGGAAGAACAGAATGTCAAGTTGTATCCTATTTTCCTTTCTTTTACTCCTAAAAGAGGACTTGACTAAAGTCCCTTCATATATTTATTGAAAACAGACATCTGAGGGACTTTCTGTGAGCTGTCATGTCAGCAAATTCACCCCACTGTGGACCCCCCAGGTAAAAAAAAAAAGCAAACTTTGATGAGAGAGATGTATGGGTGGAACAGGTATGCCTCACCTTTGTTGTACAGTGTGTGGCTGATGATTTCTGCCAACAATTATGTAGCCCTTTTGTCATCAGCTTCTCAAGGACCCTCTAGCACGGCCCCTTGGAGGATGTTATGATCCAGGCACTCACGTATCTGAGCAGACAGTTCATCCAGAGGAATCAGCCAGAAAGAGAGTGACATGTATTATACTGTCAGAGAGTGAGGGTGCATACATAAGGTGTAGTTGTGGGAAGATGTTGACAGGTTGCTAAATGATGCGAGACGTATGACTGACTCCAAAGACAATAAGTTTGGATGCTTCCAAAAAGTGCAGTCAAACATTTGTCTCCAATTCCAACCCCTTCATATCGAAGGTAAAGTCAAAGAACTGGTTTAACTTTGTCCAAGGATTATTCAAAGCTGTCCATTTTTTTCCTGGCCTCTTTTCCTATTATTTTTTTCTTCTTCTTCTTCCACTCCTGTCAAGGAGAAAAAAAGTTCCTTCTTCTGAAGAAGAACTTTTCTCAGACTCTGACTATGAAAGATTGGGTTATGCTTCCCAGATTTCTTCCCCTATATCTTATTAATCTTTGTCAGAGGATTCCCTTTCTTCAGATTATCTGAATGTGAAAAATTCATTTGGTGATACAATTTTAAAAATGATGGACTTTTTCAAATGAAAGAGCAAAGAAGTGTCTGATTTCCAAAAATGTTATTATGATCTCCTTAACATGGACTCCAGTATCACTTTGTCTTTCCCCCAATCTTGGGAGCCTTGCAGGATGCTTTCTGTTCTGCATCTTTATCACCACATTCCCATTCCCATGCACCCAAAATGTCTTATCAGTTGTAGAGGATCACAGATACTCATAAATATCTTTTTAAGGACTCTTTTGCTGACCCTATCATTATTTCTTTATAGACAGAGAGGGGTAGCAAAACATTTTCTTATGCTGGTCTTATTTCTAATGACATAGATTATTTGATATTTGTTGATGTCCATCATATTAATCACTGCTGCAGTAGCCTTAGCTATTTGGGTTATATCCTGCCAAGAATATAACAGCCGGTTAGCTTCCAAAGCTTCAGGTCACCTTCCACATGACAAAACTGTCAGGCAACTTGAGCTGAGCTGACTAAAAGACAAGTTTGGGTGCTAAGCTCTACAGAGCTTTACTGCTGCCAAAGATTACGCTCCTCTGAGACTTTCAAGGATTGGGTCAGCTTGTGCTATTCCTTTGCTGGGCAGATAAGCTCCTTTTGGGGAAAACCTTTCCGTTTAATAATTTTGTTTATTATTGGTACTTTCCTCTTCAGGAATGCTATTTTAAAGATCAGAGTTTGTGTTTTAATTGACAGCCATGAAACTGTACTGCACTTTGAAATGGGAGACTTCTTTTTCCCTGTCAGTTTAAAAGTTATTTAAAGCAACTGAACACCGCTTTTATTGTGGGGAAATTATGTTGATTTTACTTTCTGGGGCTGGCAGAGTGCATTAAAGTGCTTTTTACTGTGCTTGTCTGTGAAGAAAATGACTTTTATAGACATTGTTTTTACCATCATTTGTTGCTTGTTTTCCCGGAGAAAAAGGCACCATGTTTGGCTTGACTGTGGAACAATCTTTCAGTTCCATGGTCAGAGATTGTGTTTCTAGGATGTCAACTAGATACCATAGTTCAAAGAAGCTTTTCATCCACAGGAAAAAATAGATCTAGATCTAAATCTAATATTTGGGTTATCCACTCAGAATTTGGTCACTACAACAGAATACCTCAGGATGTTGGGTCTCACAGCTTCTATTATTCTCATAATACCCCTGACAAGACTCTACATGAGAAAGTTGTAATCGTATCGGAAGTCTTTTTGATCCCAGCACCAACACCCCTTTTTTTTCAGTATTGGGTTTTGTCAGAAGAGAGATCACTAGGTGGAAACAACAGATATCCCTAAATCAAGGTCTACCCTTATCCCGCTCTGTTCCAAAAGCAGTTAGTCAACACAGACACGTTGGACTTTGCTTGGAGAACAGTTTTATGAGAGATAAAAGTACAAGGTATGTGGGACATCAAGGACAGATGCAAGCGCATAAATATGCACTCAACTCTGTGAATCATCTTTGTTCCGTAGGACCTCTTCAAGTTGTTACAAATGATACCACAGTCTTGTGATACATCAACAGGCAAGGGGGGAACCAGGTCATACCCCCTCTGTAGACTAGCCATGTTAGCTTGGGATATAGATTCACAGTGCATTCTCATTCTACAGGCATCTTACAGACCAAAACTGTGTAGCAGACAGATTGAGCAGTAAAAGGGAAGACCCTCACAAATGGAAAGTAGATTAGACAATCTTTCAGTATTTGATCCATCTGTGGGGAGCTCCTCAAGTAGACCTCTTTGCCTCCTTTCTAAACAATCAACTGGCAAGATTCTGCTCCAGAACTCCATGCAAGAAGGCCTGGAAGACAGATGGCTTTTCTTTACTTTTCTTTTCCTCAGGCAAGAATGATCCTGTATGTTTTTCCACCATTTCTACTGAAATCCCAAGTACTTCTGAAGATTCAGAAGGAATCCCCCAACATCATTGTGGTGGCTCCCTTTTGGCTGAAGCAACAGTGGTTCTCCCTTCTTTTGGAAAACAGCCAGGGCAGCAGCCACAAGCTTCCTCACAGAATACAGATTTCTTTGACCTCTGCAAGAAGGGAACCTAAGTTGCAAGTTCTTATAGTGCGTAAATCCTATCTTACTTTCCACAGGGACAGGATTTCTTTGAGAACTAAGCCTTCTGTTATGCCTAAAGTGGTATCTGAGTTTACTTCAAGTCAAGCTATTCTTCTCGCCGTTTTCTTTCATGAACCCAAAAATGAAGGAGAAAGAATGCTGCTTCACTAGAATGTCTGCAGTCAACTCTGATACTATCTTGACAGAACTAAATCTTTCAGACCTTGAGATCAGTTCATTTCTTGTGAAGGTAAGAGGAAGTGACAACC
Organism: Protopterus annectens; assembly: GCF_019279795.1. Taxonomy (NCBI): domain Eukaryota; kingdom Metazoa; phylum Chordata; order Ceratodontiformes; family Protopteridae; genus Protopterus; species Protopterus annectens. Next base: position 501,728,312 of record NC_056747.1, on the reverse strand, counting down.
TGTGTCAAAGCAGACCATTTTCAAATAGTCATCTAGGCCTGTTACCTTTTGTTATACTCACTGCAACATAATATTCCAGACAAGCTCAAGGCCGACTCTACCAGGGCCTTGGGTTCATCTGTGGCTTTGTTTTCTGTGGATACTTGTAGAAAACATTATAAGCATGATTCCTTTTCTAGGTCTAGATCAGACTTTGCCAGGACCATTTCCTGGGGGCTCCTAGTTTCTTCTTCTTGCACTACCCAAATGTGGAAAGCTGTGGTAATCTACCCATACAGCTAAGGCTACTGCAGCAGTAATCAATATGAGGAACATAGTACAGCTGCCATTTCCTCCCTTCCCCATCCCCCTAGTTTTTGGTGTGTTTATGCCAGGGTGTGCTTATTTAGTTTTTCTTCCTAGAACTGTTGTTTCAGGGCTCAGCCTCCCTCTCTCTGTTGTCAGAAAAGCTCTGAAGGGCTATTTCTCAAGGTGTATAAGTTCAGGGAGTGTGGGAGTCATAGCACAGACACAGGCACATAAATCAAAAATAAATGATGAACCTAATAAATGCCCTGAAACCCTAAATCATCTATGTTCTCCAGGAGATCTGTCAGTGGTGACAGACAACAGCACAATGATTTGTTTTATAAATAGGGAAGATCAAGCTGAAACCCCCTTTGCAGGTTTAGCCACAATCATCTGGGACACAGTAGCTCAGCACAACTCAACCCTACAGCAAATTATAATCTGTCAGAGCAGAACGTAGTAGCAGAGTCTTTGAGCAGATCCATAGTAGACCCTTGAGTGGATGCTACACCAACAGTTATTCTAGCAGATAGTCTACTAATGTGGAACTCCCCCAGTAGATCTCTTTGCATCCTATAAAAACAGGCAACCGAAACAGTTATGTTCCAGGATATCTTATAAGAAAGCCTGGAAAAGTGATGCAATCTCAGTCTCATGGATGGAGATGTTTGTTTATGCTTTCCTCCCTGTCCTGTAATGTTCAAAGTCCTTCAAAAGATCAGGAAGGACTTATCAAAGATGTTACTGCTGACTCCCTTTTTCACCCAAATACCACTAATTCTCCTTCCCAAGAGGCTGACCATGACCAATTACCTAAAACCTCTTTACACAGTAGACTTGCTGTCATAGGGCAACAGATCTTTGATTCATCCCAATATTCAAAATCTTAATCTAACTGTGTGATGATAGGCTTTTCATCCCTTTAGGGACCTTTCTTCTCAGGATGTGCAACATGTTAAAGGAAATAAAAGAAATGAAATATTACACAAAACTTAATAAAAAAATTGGAAAAGAAAATCGTTTTGGTGACAAAGTAGAAGACATGGCCAGTCTCAGGCAGGGCACATCATTTCTGCAGTAACAGTTGGTATTGCTCAGTACTGGGCATAACGCATACACTTTAGTAAAGGTACAGTCTTGGCCATTTCAGCTGATCTGCCATTTGATCCCTCTCTTTTTTCATGTCTCAAGTCAGTTTTTATATCAAGCCACCAATAAAAAGGGTCTCCTTCTTGTGAATTGAATTCTGTCTGGAGATATTAATTATATCTCTCTTTTAACCTGCAACCAGTTCTTCTATAAAAATTTTAACTTGGAAGACTACCCTGCTGGTAGCTCTGACTTCTGCTTGATGTGTGTCTGAGTCACAGGTCTACATGCCTGTTCAGCCTTTTTTTGATCTTTCACAAAGACGGGATGAGTCTCATAACCAATCATTTTTTATGCATAAAGTTGTCTCTGAATTTGCTCTCAATCAACTACCCATTTCCTGTTTTTCTATCCTGATGCCCAAAATAAGTGAGAGAGGATTCTTCATTGCTTGGATTTCCATGGACAGCTGAGATATTATTGGGACAAAACTGAAGATATTGAGAAATTAAATCAACTCTTTGTGCCCTATGATGTTAAGAAAAAAGGAATGGCCAATGTCTGAACAATCATTTCTACATGGTATTCTCATGCCATTAATTTCTGCTGTTCAAAAATTGCATTACCTCATAATGTCAAGGTTCATTCTACTACAGCAGTGGCTACTTCTGAGACCTTTTGGAAAGTGTTGGACTGTAGATGTAGTCTGCAGGCATCTACTCGGTCATCTGTTCACATTTTTACCACACATTACAGGTTGGAGTCTATTTCCAAAGCCACAACAAGTTATAAAAGAGCTGCTCTTCAAGAAAATCTGAACTTTGGTTCTTTTCCATCCTCCTTTTTTTTCCTGAGCTTTAGCAGTTGTCCCGTATTGTAATGTCTGTTGCAGTAGTGATCCAATGAAGGACATAGTTTATAGGTTCACAGATTCATAGCTGTATACTAGGCTAATGACCACTAGGGCCTTTATAAGCCTAGCCATAGAAGGGAATTATGGGTGGGAGAGGAGCCAGACCTCTGGAACCCATAAGCTCAAAATTGGCACCAAGGTCATATCCCGTTGGATCTGACAACCCAAGTGTTTGAAGCTGATGAAAATTAGACAATGTTGATGTACCATTATGGTAAGTGCATAACGTTTGTGTCACATCAGCCTCCTTGAAATGAGAAATCATATCTCTACATACTGAGCAGAAACAGTAGGACTACAGTTGCTAGAGAAATTCAGCTAGGAGTGATTTATTTTCACCCTAGATGGGATATCTTGTTCCAGAACTAGTTGGATGAGACATGAGACCTCTGTCACCCTTCTACTATGGCTGTTGACTTTGCCCATCTCCCTAGAAAGGCAACTATTAAAGACTGACATGGAGCATCAAGTGGGCAGAATCTAGTAAGGATGTCCCTTTTACAACAATAATGCACCTGATGGCATTCTCTTAGGCAAATAGTAGAATAAGATTATATTGATTAGACTCCATTAATATAATGTCATATACAATGTTCATAATAAAATATAAACACAATTGCATGTGCCTTTATAAACTGCTGAGAATAACTACAGAAACTGCATTCATTATCATAAAAATTATCAACAGACTCCTTGGCAACGTTTAAACAAATAAAGATGATAGATTAATAGCTTGATGAATTCATAGCTATTCCAAGACCATTGAGTCTTATGACCATTTACACTTTGCCAGTCCCGTCTCTCAGGCTGCATTTCTTTTCTCCAGGTGGGCCATCCCAGTCAGCCTTGGTGTTTGTTTGTTTGTGTCTTTTGGCTTTTCCCGGTTAGGGGTCGCCACTGCAGAACTCCGGTCCGCTGATGTTTGGTAGTGGATTTTTACGTACCAGGTTACCAGCCCTGACGCACAACCTTCAACGAAGGCACGCTCCATTCACGTATGCCTCCACACAGAAGACGCTCTAGCTGAGAATCGAATGGGACAACATCTTACTGTGAGGCGACAACGCTACTGCAGCACCACCACCGCAGTTTTCCAGTCAGTCTTGGTATAAATTTCTGAAAATCCATCCAGTTATGTAGGTTGTTTAAAGGAATATACTGAGTCACACTACTTAATGTGCAGTGGAAATGTATTCCAGAAGTTAGGGAGGTGCTGGGTTATACTCCTGTTAAAATTCATACCATCATAGTTATAAGTATAAATAAACCCATTTCTGATAGCTCCAGATTCAGGTTTACTGCAATAAAGCAAATTGTTGCATAAGGCTTGGCAAAATAATAGATGGAAATTAAAGTATAGATTGGATGGCAAATATAGTTTAAACATAGGTTACCCAGCTAATCTGAGATTTTTCCAGCACAAACAAAAAAGCAGGTAAGAAATAGAAAATTTTTAGGAGTTTAGTGTTATTTACGTTAGGTCCATATTTCATCTAGAATAGCCATCTGATAAAAGCAGATCAAATGCAACAGCTCACCATAGCAAGTAGTGACCAAATAAGGCAAAAAAATAAATAAATACAGACCAAACAGAAAAATGGATGAAGCAAGGCAGGTCCTGACACCCATATTATCTATATTATTATAAAATTATTAACTATAATGCTTCTACAAGGAACAGTAACCGGTCTGTCAGCTTACTTCCATCCAAACCATTAAGTACTCTTTCTGTCTGCCAGTAAATACATGACATGCAGAGAGTTTAGAGGCTTTTAAAAAGTTACTAGATACTTTGTTCAAGGATTATTTTTTGCCCTTGGGTCATTGGTTTAGCAAACTCTTAAATGGCGTAATTAGGCCTTGACTTTGGATTCCACATAGGTAATCAAAACCTTAAACCATTTTTACTGCTTCTGTCTTACTGTCTATATCCATAATCAAGGACTTTAAGCTCTTCATTAATTACATTATCATTTGTTTAGTCTCTTCCAGCACATTGTTAGATTCTATAATAGAATCATTTTTAATCTCTTCATCTAAATACCTTATCTTATCATATCCTCATAAATTTCTGTATTGCTTAACCAATGCATGTGTGGCTACATAGTTTGCCACTATAGCCTTTGTTTGATCTCCATTTATTTTGTATCTAGAAAATATTTGAAACTGTCTCACAATGTCCTTTTCTGGATTTATCAAGTACAAAATAATACTATCTGCAAAAAAAAAAAAAAAGCTAACTTAACTTGATTACTATACCAGTTATATCCTTAAATCTGTGAGTCCTTTATTTTCTTTGTCAGTGGCTCTAAAGATAAAGCAAATAACACAGCAGAGAAAGGACAGCCCTGCCTGGTTCCTCTGTTCAAACACTGCTTGCCAGAGAACAATCCATCAACCTTGATACTTGCCACTGACCCTTCACATATCCTTTATGTTATCTTGATTATTCTATTAGGGAACTTGAATGTTACCATTGCCGTACTCATAAAATCCTGATAACTCTAACTGAATGCTTTCTCTGCATAAAGGCACATCAATAATAGTGATAGTTTCTTACACTCTGCTCCCCTCTAGATCATTATTATTCCACTGATGTTGTCAAATGTTTGTATCCCGTTCACAAAACCACAGTGATCCACAGCTATCAATTTTGGCAACGCCTATGACATTCTCTTGGCTATTAGCATAAATGTAAACAAACACTTTATAATCAGGGTTTAAAATTGAAATGGGTTCATATGAAGTTGGATCTGAAGGGCCTTTACCCTCTTTTGTTAATATAACCCCCAAAGCTTTCTTCTAAGATGCTGGTATCCCCCCCCTTTAAAATATTCTTAAAGAAAGCCTTCCAGATCTTTATATTAACAGCGTTTTTTATATAAAAATAGTCCATCAACCAAATGATAGAAATGATTCTGGGATAGTAAATATGTCAGCAGACAGAAAAATAATTCTGAAAAACTATTTACATAAAAACTCATAGAAACACTTATGTGCCACATAAAGAGACAGACTGAGACACACACAGATGCTCACATGCATGCATACAGTTACCTATGAAAAGATCGAGCAGCTGAAATATCGAACACGATATGGTCGAGACCATTTGATCAATATTTCAGATGATCGATCACTGTAAAGTATAAAAAAACAAAAAAACAACAAACACGAAGATGTTATTGCAGGGGGCAAGCCCCCCTGCACCCCCCACACTCCCCCTACTTAAATATACCAACTCCAAGATTGAGCTACACTGACAATACAGTGTGGAACAGGAATTATTCCTATTCCCTGCTGTAGCATGATCTCGGAGTTGTTATATTTAAGTAGGACGGGTGTGGGGGGCATAACGTCTTTGTGTTTGGTTTTTTTTTGTTTTTTTTAATACTTTACAGTGATTGATCATCTGAAATATCGACCATATGGTCTCGACCATATGGTGTTTGATATTTCAGCTGCTCAATCTTTTCATAGGTAACTGTGCATTTACACACACACACACACACACACACACACACACACACACACACACACACACACACACACACACACACACACACACACACCATATGCAAAGAAATGCAACATATATGTACACATATGGTTTGGACATGTGCTGAGGAGGGATGCTGAGTATATTGGGAAAGGATGAAGCTACCAGGTAACAGGAAAAGAGGAAGGCCTAAGATAAGGTTTATGGATGTGGTGAGAGAGGACATGCAGGTGGTTGGTGTGACAGAGCAAGATGAGAGGACAGGAAGAAATGGAAACAGATGATCCGCTGTGGCGACCCCTAACGGGAACAGCCGAAAGAAGATGATGATGATGCTGCATATCTCATGTATTTGCCCATGATTTTTTTCAGCATGCATTTGTTTGCAAATACAATTCATGTTTATGCTTTTCATCCCAAACCGAGTCTGTAAAAATTAAAGACAAAAAATGGATAGTTAAACAACTCAACCATAAGGGTTCCATCAATTTGAATGACTGGGTATTGAAGAAAACCACTTTTCTATCATGCAGTTTATCTCCTTAAGCACAGATCTTCATGGGATAGAGCTATTTAAGTGCATTCATGTATAGTCATGAAGTTTAGTGTCAGGATCTATTACTGTGTTCACAAATTCTGTGTAGGTTACAATCACTAATGCCCTAGACAGCATGAGAATGGGGAAGAGAAGCACAGCTGTGTTTGGATGAGAGGCATGGTTAGTGTGGTAACAGAGAAATGATTAAGAAATGTAGAGAGCAGCTGTAACATGGTGGTACACATTAAAATATGTCATCACTGTGAAGAAGAAGGTACCTCTTCTGTTTGGGCAGAATCTGTGTGTGTGTGTGTGTGTGTGTGTGTGTGTGTGTGTGTGTGTGTGTGTGTGTGTGTGTGTGTGTTGGGGGACTTCTGTGAACTTGCAATAATATTGTTTATTGATATTAATCAATTACTCAACTCTATATCTGAGATTTTGAATGCAGGAATAAACTTGAAACCCTTATTAAGCAAATACTTTTCATTGTGTGTAAGATTTACCCCATTAGATATCCAGTTAGTAAAGCAGATTTGTATTACGCTGTGTCAGATATTTTATTAAAGAAAGAAGCATGGTATATTTTTAGGTTTAAGGCTCTATTTACAAGGGGTTTTAACAGTGAGGTAATATGTTAATTGTATATTTAAAAGTATTTTATTGGTTTGTATTTTTCTTCATGTATTAAATTGGATGTGAGTAGTAAGTATATGTTCTTCATATTGATCAACCTAAAGCTAAATGGGTGATATCTTGCAAGGGACACCATGGCCAAAGACATCAAAAACTTCAAGCCACGTTCCATGTGCCCAAACCATTAGTTAACTTGTTGATTTGACTAAATGTCAGGTTTTGCCACCAAGCTCTTTAGAAATGTCCTGCTGCTGAAGAGAGTGGTCCTCTGTGGGCTTTTGAGGATCAACAGTCAGATAATGCTGTTCCATTGTTGGACAGTTAAGTTCACTTTGGGGAAAAAATTGCATTTTTTCTGTGATGGAAAACTTATTTTTTTCTATAAAAGTTGTATGTTTTAGCTAGGAAAAGTGCTTTTAGTCACTACCAAGTTGTTAAATCTGTGTTAAAACTACTTTTCCTGTACAAAAATGGGTATTATTTTACTTTGGAGGCTGAGATAAGTGTTTAAAGTGCTATTCACTGTGTTTTATTGGGGGGGGAAACTACTTTTTTAAAACTTACCTTTTTTAATGACTATTACTGCTGAACTTTCTTGGAAATCAGGCACCTTTTTAAGCTTAACCATGGAACAGCCTGCTAGTTTCTTGGTTGTACTTTCTTCCAGCCACAGAAAGAAAAAAATTGCTAAGTACCCTTTGCTTGTACAGTAGGCTGATATTTTACCTCAGGCACAGGTGGGTGACTCTGTAATGGAAAAAGATGATTCTTTGGAACACTCATCTTTTACCTTGGCTCCCACTGGTCCTACAGTTGCCATGGGCCAGTAGTTAGACATGTCCTCTACAGCTGCTGGTGTGTCCTTGTCAGGAAGGGGAGAGAGCTACTCTTGTCACTCCTCGGAGAAGGGGCGGGGAAGCTGTGCCCATCCCTTGTGAGGTGATTGCTGCCTATTCTGGGTCTGTTTCTTCAGGATTTGCTGTTAAAAACAATCAAAAAAGCTGAACACATCTTCTCCTGTCTCAGTGACACTGGACAGGAGTAATTTATTGGGTTTAGCTCAGAGTTTAGTGTAGACTCATAACCCTTTCTATGTGGCTGCTTCTAGTAAAAGAAAAAGGGATTCTTCTTTTGCTGAAGAAGTTCAAGAGTTTGACCCTCAAAAGGAATGCAAAGAGACAGATGACATTATGTCTCCTCAGTTTTGTGATTTAGATTTTGACTTGAGATGGTACCCGTGAAGGACTCTCTTTCTGTGAGACTATTTCCAGAATGAATCAGTTGTTTTAGTGAGAAAGCAAGGATGTTTCTCAGTCCCTCAGAAAATATGATTTTATTACAACTGGAATTTTCAGAAGCTGTGCCTTTTCCTACTATCCTTTTGCTTTGGGGGATCTTTTTGTCACAGCCTGCAATTTCTCTGACAATTAGACTGATGCACCAAGTTCCTCACTATTGCAAGTTTTTATACACTTATCCCAGGCCTGCCCAGCACCTATAGCTTTTGTAAACCAAGCTGTTGCTAAGCATTTTATTAATACTAAACCCACTCCCTCTGAAAATGATGGGAAGGCTTTTGATAAGTCTGAGAAAAAATGTATGTTTCTACATTTTGTTTGTTTTTAGTCTTCTCATATGTGAGGCTTGCATGTTAAAGTTTATTCTGGCCACTTGTGGAAATATTTGGAACATTTTGGCATCAGTTTCTTCTTGTGAAGTGACATTTGCTTTGTGTAATTTAGTTTCTGCTGTTTCTCAAGTCACTATTCATTGTTTAAAATGTCATATGATTCTCCTGATGCCATTTCCAGGGATACTGCTACTGCATGTTATGCGAAGGTTTGCTTGGCTGCATTCACAAAACCTGCTAGAAGATGTCAAAAATTAATTTTTGAATTTCCTGTTGGAATCAGAACTAGTTTTTTTGACCTTCTGTTGCAGAAGTCACTAAAAAGTGTAATGAGAGAAGGAAGCTGATTCAAGGGATCTCCTACCTTTTTCCTTTTACGAGGTTACCAAGAGATTCTTCGCTCCCTTGTCTAATTTTATTAAAAAGCTAAATTTACAATCCTAGCAGTTTTCTTGTTAGCATACTTTTAAAAAGAGTGGTTCCAAAAAGAAAGCAGGAACCCAGTAGAACAGAAAACAGTCTAATAAGTCTGAATGACTGTATATGGGACATTCCTTCCCTTACCCTTCCCACTGTGGCATTCCCTTAACTCTTCCATAAGATTTGAATCTCAATTTCTCTCTTTGACAACAGATTATTTCAATAAACATCTTTATTAAATTACCATGTATGGCATAGGCAATCTTACATTTATACAAATGAAAAACAAACAACATTGACACCACATTAATTGCAAACATTATACATCACAGACACCATTGAAACAACTGTAGTTGCAAACATTATACATCACTTACAATCTAACCAGTCATTGTCAGTTAAGCATTATATGGCTCATTCAAATCATGGCTCTTAAACCTCATTCCTTCTCTGCATATATTGTTTCCACAATTCCCATTTTTTCATATGTAGTTTGCTCTTTCCCTTTTCTAAAGATACCAATTTCACTTATTTTATCTCTTTTATTATATTCAGTACTTCTAGTAAAGTTTGTCTAGACTTTGATTTCCATTTTGTAGCAATTTCTTTTTTGGCAGCAAGCATAATTAGACTCAGCAAGCCTTTACTATGTCTAGGAGATAGATGGGGTCTGCAGTAATCCATCCAGGCTACAGATGGCAGTGGAAATCTATTCCTCCTTTTTAGGATCATCCTCCTCATCAAGCAGAAAAAACTCTCCTTTTTACTCTTGTGAGTCAGCATTTCCTGGCTCAGGGAGTGATAGAAGTTGTCCCTCCTTCTCAATTAAGAGAAGAATTTTATTCAAGGATGTTTCTGGTGCCAAAGTAAGAAATTTCATGGAGAGCAATTATGTACCTTTCTTTTCTGAACCAGTTTGCGATAGTGCCCAAGTTCAAAATGCAGTCAATTCACAGTTTGTTACCCCTTATTCTCCATTAGAGTTTCCTAGTAACTTTAGATTTAAACCACTTTCCTACAAATCTAGGTTTTTGATGTTTGTTAAGGTTTTGAATGTCTGGATCATATTATCAATTTTCTGCCTTTCCCTTTAGGCTTGCTACTCATCCAAGGGTGCTCGCAAACCATCTAGTTCAAGTGAAAGTCTACCACAGACAGCACAGTGTTCACATTTTCCTGATTTAGATGACTTGCATATCTTTCCAGAGTTTTTTTGAAGTGTCAGGAATCTTTCACTTGGGTAAGGGATATCCTTTACAAGATTGCATTGTAACAGAACATTCAGAAGTCTTTTCTGACTCCATTTCATAGAATTGTTTTTCTGGTGTGTTTGTTGGACACCTCAGTTCAAAGAACATTTTTTCCAGGAAAAATAGACCTGTATTTACAAATATCCCTGAGGTTTTCCACTCAGACTGTTTCAGCAAGGGAATTCTCATGATTTTGGGTCTTGTGCTATTTATGATATTCACGATATCTCTTTCAGGACTCCACATGTAAAAGATAAAATGCTATCTGAAATATCTACAGTCCCATCTAGATAAACAGCATCTACATCTCTTGTTTTTTTATTGCAATTTTAGAATTAGTGAAAAGGGAGATTATGAATTGGAGACAATAAATCCCTCAGAATCCAGGTCTTCCATTTTGCCCTCCTGATCCAGCACAGTCAGTCACAACAGACACCTTGGATGTTTCTTAGAGAGGAGTGTCAAGGGGGATAAAAGGTCAGAGTCTTTGAAATAAATAAGACAAGTCAAAACACATTAAAGTGAAAGAAATGTTAGCTTATTGGTTCAGCTCATTAAATCACTGGTCCCCAGGACCTCTACAAGTGTTTACAGGCAACACATCAACAAGCAAGGGGAACCAGATCTTACCCTCTGTGCAGACTGTGGCAGCATGAGATATAGCTTTTCATTACAATCTGTCTCTACAGGTATTTTACATTCTATCAGAGCAAAATTGTGAGGCAGACAAGTTGAACAGGACTGGAATAGACCCTGATGAATGGAAACTAAATCACAGTGATTTCCAACACATTATCCATCTGTGGGGAACACCTCAAATAGATCTTGTCTCCTCTCTAAACAATCAATTGACAAAATTCTATTACAGAGCTCCATGCAAAAAGGACTGAAAGACAGATGCCATTTATTTTCCTTGTTGTAAATGTTCCTGTATGCTTTTCCACTATTTCCATTATCCAGGATACTTTGAAGATTCAAAAGGACTCCCCAAAGAACATTGTGGTGACTTCCTTCTTCTCTAGAAATGGCCAGAGGCAATTACCACAAGCTGTCTCAGACTAGATTTACTCACACAAGACTTGGGATGTTTCTAAATCCCAACCCTAATCAACTTCCACTAACTGTCTGGATGATAGGATTTTAATATCTTTAAGCCACCTTTTTTTCTGAGATTGTGCAGCAGGTATTAATGAAGGCAAGAAAAATGTCTACTATAAATTATATATTAGCAAATGGAAAAGGTTTTCCAGTTTGTGCCAGTAAAAGATTCAGCACCCATTCAAAGCTAGTGTTTCTCTGGTTTTACATTATTTGTGTAAGTCACTATCCTCACTCAAAGTTCTGTTGTCATCCACTTCAGCATGTCTGCTGATGAATCCCCCTTTTTCAATGCAATCACATGTTAAAATGTTTTTGTAAGGGATGTTACATAAGAAGCCTCCTATAAAAAAGATGGTTACTCCTTGGAACCTTAATTTTGTTTTAGAAAACCTAACTCTTGCATCATTTGAACCAGCTTATCAGGCTGACTTAAGATTCTCAAGATGACAACAGTCTTACTTATTGCTCTAATTTCTACAAGAAGAGTATTTGAATTGCTGGGTCTGATGGTAGGTGAACCTTATCTAATTTTTCACAAATATAGGGTTACTCTGAGAGTAAATGTTTCCTTTTGGCCTAAAGCAGTATCCATGTTTACTTAAAGCTAAGCTATGCATCTCACAGTCTTCTTTCCAGAACCTCAAAATGAAGGAGAAAGAAAACATCATACATTGGCGGTCCACAGAAAACTAAGGCACTATTGTGATAGAACAAAATCTTTCAGAACTTTGTTAATTACTTGTGAAATTGCTAATTTCTAGTGAAGGTAAGAATAAAGGATAACTAGTGTCAAAACAGACTATTTCCAAATGGTTGTCTTATGCTATTACATTTTGTTACTCTCATCACAACAAAGCTATGCTAGGCAGAGTCTGTTACTTTTTGGAAAGGAGTGGATTCTAAAAGTACTCTAGAAGTAGCAACATGATCCTCTGTGCATACTTTTATAAAGCAATATAACTAGATTCCCACACCAAGTTTAGGATAAGCTTTGCTAAGACCATTCTGCAAGGACTCCTGGACCCTCATCCTTCCTCCTCCCAGTATGTCTAAGCTATGGTAATGTACTCATTTAGGCTACTGCAGCAGTGATCAACACCATACCTCTCAAGTGTACCTCATTACAAGGAATTTACCTCATTTGGTGTCTTAAAAAATTCATGTTCCTCGAAGTTCTACATTGAAAGGGTCTGTAACACATTCAGTGTTAGGAAATTTTTAAGTGAATTCCATAGTAAATAGAAATTAATTATATTAATTCATTAAAATATCTTCTTTATAAGTAAAACCAGCATATTTTAACCATCCTGTGACCTTCCTAGTTGAAATTGTTAATAAGCCATTAGTATGTGTTCCACATTTTGCCAATTTGTTCCATGTCATGAGGGCTAATGTTCATCATTTTGGAGACAGCAGGTTGAGAGCTATGAGCAATACAATGAACATAAAAGAAAAACAAAGCCTAGAGACGTACAATAAAGCTCCCAGTCAGCAGAAACTGTTCAGTTACTTAATTCTCAGTGTAGTCACACAGCGTGGAAATGAAAATACTTAAAAAATCACTTTTATTAAATCCACCAAAACACATTAATGCTCAAACCATACGTTTTCATTTCTTAACTTCATCAGATATGGGCTGGAACTAAAACCAGAAATTTAAGCCATTGGCAATTATCATAAACCAATCAGAATGTTTTAATTTATGTAGTAATTTTAACTTTTTGTAAAAGAAAAACATGATGTTCTTAAAGTGCATGTTCAAAAAACATGGTTGGTCCAAGGAACCTGCCGACTGGGAGCTTTATTGTACGTCTCTAGGCTTTGTTTTTCTTTTGTGTTTACTGTTTTTTGTGGAGCTCTTGCGCTTTCTTTGGGATTTAATACAATGAACATAGTACAGCTGTGGAAGTCAACTTACTGTAACAGTAGATGTTCAAATAATCACTGTTGCAGTAGCCACTCCCTTCCACTATACCCCCTATTTTTAATTATTTTTTTATGTCAAGGTGTGGACTTGTATTTTTTTCCTAGCATTGCTCATCTCAGAGCTTTGGCTTCCCTCCCTCCCTTCCTCACTTTTTCTGTTGTCCTGAAAGCTCCGGGTGCCTAAATCTGACTTGTAGTCAGCTCAGCTTGACCTAACTAATGGTTAGGGCACATAAATGGTGTCCTGAAGCTTTGGAAGCTGGCTGGTAGTTATAGATAGCTTAGGCTACTGCAGCAGTGATCATTTCAACATATAATGTATGGTAAGTTTATAGTTTCATAGGTTCATAGGTAGGTACTAGGCTATTGACCCTAGGGCCTATACAAGCCTAGCCAAAAATGTACCCTGGCTTTCGCCACCCAAGAAAATTATTTTCCTGTGCCCCTGTCAAGCAGAACCACAGAAGTGATCCCTGGGGTGAAGTTTCTATTACCCATCCAATCATCAAGATTTTTCTTGAAGAGTGCTAATGAGGAGCTCTTGCATAACTGTACGATTTGAATCTTGTGAAGGCTCACATTGCTGAGGCTGTCATGTATATTATAATAATTTACTATAGTGGAGATTTTAAGACATTTCCAAGTGACAGAATAACACATATATTTATTTTTTTTATTTCACTAGTTGCTTATTCCAGTGAAAGCACTTCTAGTAAGATTAAGAACAGCTCTTTAATCATCATAATGTGACATTTCTTTTACTCTGAGAAAAAACTTTAACAGGGTCCTAAAATTACAGTGGAGCCAAATAAATAAGACAGCATTATTAAATATGGTTTCTGTGATGAGCATACTTTCCTTACACAAGCAGTTAAAAAAATCACACAGTGCTTTGACTTTTGTGTTTGTTGGCACTGAGAAAGACTCTGTATAGTAATACTTTTCTCTAGACAGGTGTCTTGTTCTTTTCTAGGCAACATGAATTTTGAAACAATCACATTATTTCTGCAGAATGTTATATTTGTGTTTTGTGGCAAATAGTCGATCAACAATATTGAATGTTTCTGCTCAGGGGCAAACAGAAAAATAAACTCAAAAAAGGTGCAACAATTCTTTATGGTAAATGTAGGGGAACAGTGGAGAGCATACTTAATTGGGAGGTGCATGCCAAAAACTCTTAAATACATTCCAGATATTTACAAAAAAACATTTGTAGTTACCCTTTTTGGTGCTTCAGCTGCATCTTCACACCATTAAAAAGGCAACTTGAAATGTTTAAAGTTTTGAACATAGTTATACTAAGAAGTAGTTCTAAAAACTGAATACAGTGACCTTGCTGCTTGCATTATGTTTTTGCCATATCACAAGTATTTTCTCCTTTTATAAAGGAATATGGATTTACATCCCTAAGATGAATTTTTATTTTGAAAGTTCAATAGAGTAATATTGCTAAATCCCCAGACCATGATACTGTATTTAATTGCATATCCATTGTTTAGTCTGGTAATATCCACAAGCAACAAATGCCTGTTTTCAGGGGGTAACTCAGGAGCAAACTCTGCTGTAGAGGGTTCTCCTGAGTATAGCATCAGGAACATCGAAAATGAGGGAATCAAACTTAGAATGGTGTAAGTTAATAATCTGTCAGCAGCTTGTAACTGTAGACCTACATATTATCCTACAAGGGAATCTCTAGAAAATTTCGAAGGATCACCAAAAAGATATACGTTGTACAAATAAAATAAAATTTATTTTAACAAACAGATGGAAACAGGATCTTCATCAGATCTAATTCATTCACATTTTAAGCACTCTTATATAGTTATAGCAATTGATCTCAATGTAATAATTAATTAAGTAATTATCAAATAAATTCATTAACTTGTGAGTGAAATCAATCATTAAAAATGTTAAGTCAAAGTTTCTTAGCAACCTAGGCTCAACAAACAATCAATTCAACGCTATGAGAACATTATAAAAATATACAAGTATAAACATATAAATTAAATTATATAAAATAAGCATTCATAAAAATGTCCAAATAAATGCATTCATTTGATTATTAACATTTCTCTGAAGTTTGATATGTAACTCACTGCTAAAGATAGCAAAAAGTATACACATAAGAACATGTTTATATTCAAGTAAAAACATTTTATCTATTTTAATTCATTTTAACTTCTAAAACAGGTTTGATACTGATGAATTGGTTTAAACCTGGTTCACAGTGTGCACATAATTTAAATATCCAGTCCAGCTCTATCTTTTCTAGATGATTCATCTTATCACCACCTTTCTTGTTGATCTTGACTTTCTGCAGCACTCTAAATCTAAACTATGTCCTGGTGAAGCTGCAACATGTTTTTCTAAAGCATTACGCTGATCTTGTTTTTTTATATATCATATTTATGATTATAGAGTCTATCTTTAAATTTTCTCGTCGTCATGCCAACATAAAATGCTTTACATAATAAGCAGTCAGCTAAATATATCAGATTTATATCATTGCAGGTCGCCTGAAACCTAGGATGTAAAATTCAAAGTGGGATGAATAAAATCCTGTTCTCTTGTAATCATGTTACACATATTACATTTATTACAAGGGAATGTTCCATTCCTCTCTGTCTTGTAATTTCATGGACATCATTGTCCATACAGAGAAGTCTTTTAAGTTTTACTATTTTTGTAGGTAAAACTAGGTTTTAAACCTACTATATCATATCATGATCTACTGTCAAATTAGATATAATATTCACAATTTCTTTATTATCATTTGTAAATCTAGTTATTATACTGACTTTCTTCTTGAACTTATTCTGGATAATGCCATGATACTCAGTTGTTCTATTAGATGTTTCTATTTCTTTCAATACTATCTCTTTATTATACTATACTAATTTCTTATTATAACCTCTTTCCATGATTATTAGCCTCTTCTCTAAGTTGACAAGGATCTTTACAGAGCCTTAATCATTCTTCCAACATGGTTTTCTATAGAGTGTTGTTATAATGCAGTTATTCTTGTCTTTCTTAATAGTGATGTCTAAAAAGTCAATAGTACTATAGGAATACGTAAAAGTAAATCTCAAAAAATCTGTTGTGGATTCAAGATATTGTATAAATTCTTTTAATTTGTCTAAAGTATCATCCCAAAACAATAGTATGTCATCAACAAATCTTCTGTATAATAAGACATTATTAAAAAAGCTGCTGTCTAATATGTAGGTCCTTTCCCATTGGTGCACTACAAGACTGGCATATGTATTTGCACAGGGATTGCCCATCGCTACTCCCCATTTCTGCATATATATAGTTTGTTCTGAAATATAAAAAGATTGTTGTTAAGAACCATATCCAATAGTGCACCAAATAGACTGATGTCACTATTTGTAAAGTCAGTAGTCTCATTCAGAAGCTCATAAATGGCTTGTATACCAAACTCAATAAGTTCTTGACATCAAGACTTACTAAGATGCAGCTTTCAGGTATTCCTTCTAGAAATGTTAATTCTAGTGTCTCAATAAGCTGATATGTATCCCTAAGTATATATGGAATGACTTTCACTACTTGACTTAACTTTTTTCCTCTTCAACTACTATGGGTCTCATAGGTGGGGGGAGAATGTTCTTATGTATCTTGGGTAAACCCTTTATATGAGGTATAAATGGTTGTTTTATCAAAAATATAAATATAGATCTTTATCGATTTGTCTACACATCAGCATATCATAAAGATTCTCATGTATATTGCTAATAATTTTATCTACCATTAGATAATCAATTTCAGTATACGTTAGATCATCATTCAGCATATTAAACATGATTTCATTGTACTCACTAGTATCCATTAATACAATCCCAGCAGGTTTGACAGTTAATAATTGATTGCTTCGTAATGATTGTAATGACTGCCATTCATTGCTAGTTATATTAAAGAAGGAACATCTAGATCTGGTAGCAGTATAATACTCTTAAAAATCATGCTCACATAATTTAATAAAGCATACAATATTGGTATGAAATTACTTTTTCTCTTAAAAAACACACTGTCTTTTAACATAAGCTCATCCACTTTTTCTGATGTATCAGAAAACATTAGTTTCAATGCAACATTTCGAACAAACAATCTGATATCAGTTAAAAGTTCATGCAGTAAACTGCCTTGTGAAGGTATGAACGACAGACCTTTATTTAATAAAGAAAAATCAGCTTCAGAAATATCATAATGAGAAAGGTTAAATACCAAAGTTCCTAATTTTTCTGTCGTCTTCTTTGTATATTGTTTTCATTGGATAATTTCTGAGGTGGTGTATCTTTCCTGCTCCTGACATTAGAGGGTTCATTTCCTGATGTTTCAGACGCTACAAGGCTTAACAAAGTTATCCAAAATATTACTTTGCAACTTTACTCATTTTAAATGTTTAGACAATACATTTTCAATATACCATCTCTGAACTCACAGACTTATGAACTGTTTCAATGTCATTGCTCCATTATGTAAGGCAATCTTACACAAGAGCTGTAACTCTGCGCATGGTGAATGCAAAATGCCTTTCTGTAATGGAACTGGTCTGTGGAAGTCTCACTACCAGTGAGACGAAAAGTGCTTTACGTAATTTTTGCTGTTTGCTGTTTGCTGTTTTTAAATAAATAAGTGTTCGTATTGTGGACTTAGCTACTAAATACGCCTTGGCTTTTGTGGGCTTGTGCTTGGCTGCTGGGACCTTCCTTTTGCTGCAGTAAATGATTATGTTGCCTAAATAAAATTAAGCTGAATCTTACTATATATAAAATGCACATGTTTATTTATAAAATAAGGCAAATAAGTATGTGCAGGGTGCACATATTACCACATACCTAGGGAGTGTAAGGCAGCCTGCCTTCGGGTTTCACCCTTATAACCTTCTTGGCATGTGGTAATATCTGCAGCATGAATACTTCTATCTTAATGCTTGCATATATCAGCACTACCCAGTCTTGTTAAAAATCTGGAAGAATAGTTTAATGTCACCCTTGAAGAAAATATTTATAATGAAAGAATAATATGGACGTATGGAAAGTAAATGACAGATTTTATGAATACACATATTGTGACTGAAATACTAGCTAGGATAATGCTGAATCTGACTCTGTGAACCTGAGTTACTTTGCCATCGCTCACAGTCAGAAATAACCCTAACAATAAACAACTCCATCACTGGAAGCAGATTGATTACTCAAATGTGAGACAAGAAGTCAAAGTATGACTATAGTAAAGGTCAGAGAGCGACTGATTTAATAATACTTGTACAGAATGCTTCAAGGGATTAAAAGTGCAAACACATTTGTAGGCTGAATGTAGTACAGAAGACATTATGGCACATTTTAATTTACTGGGAACCTACATCTGCTGTATGCATGACCTGGTTCTTTAGATGCCTTCTTTATTCAAGCCTCAGTAAGCGATGTTTCAGTGCTACCTGCTATTCATTCATCTTCAGTACCAGTAACTGCAGCATCTTCAGTTCTCTGGTTGTTTATTACTGAATTTACAATATCCTCTTTTAGATACAGTAGTGCTGGGGCTTGTAATCATTAAATATGAGTGATTAAAAGGTAACACTATACTGTACACTGGATGGCATTTAGTGGAAAAGTTGATGGCTTTGAGTTTAAAATTTCTTCACTACTCCCATCCCAGGGGTTCAGGCCTTATCTTTGCTGACATTGTGGAATGGTAATTTTTTTCACGTATCTTTGTGGGGTTTCTCTGTCTAATGTATTATTCTATCACCTCAACAAAGTGCTTGTTGATTGGCCATCCTAAGTTGTCTATATATTTAGTGTGTGTAGCTTTCCCTTGTGGCTCAGATGATAGTTGAAATGGTCAAGTAAAGATCAGTTTACATATCAAGTGAACAAATAAATGTTTGTTTATTTATTTTCCTAAACAGAGGAGATGGTGGGGTGATGTGAACTGCATTGTTTTGCTAATTCGACTCTCATCTAATATAGCCTCGTTATAGGTTTCTACGATTATGTTTTGGTAGCTCAGCAGGATGTTACAGGTCCCATGACATGTATCAGAAAAAAGAAAAAGAATGCTCCCAAGGTCTTTGCCAGATTACTTCTAGTCAGTATGATCACTACTTCAGGCTTTCCCACAAAATAGGCATAGGTCAAGTGGGACTAACCTTGCTTATAAAAGTAAGAAAATAAGTAAATAGTCTTGTGCATCCATCTCTGTAATATTGAATTATGGCATATTTGCATGCTTTTCCCTTATTTTATAAATATAATGAAATCACTCAAGATGTACAGTTTGAAGGCAGAGAAGAATTTTGTTTTGATTCCAAAAGTAAGTTTTTCAGGATGATCCAGAAGTAGAAAGTAGACCATTAAATAGACCAGGTTTTTCCAAAAATAAATGCCCTTACAATCGAGTTGTAGGAAATGCAAACTGTATTGATATTTTTATGTTGCTATATATGCTTTTAAAGATAATTTCAGCAGAATCTATCATTGCAGTTTGGACTACATGTTGTTTTTCTCTTGGATATCTACAGCTGTACTTGCTTGCTACTGTTTAACCATCTGCTATGGTTTAGCTAAGTTTCATTGCCTGCCTTATTATTTCTGCTAATTACACTATTGATGTCAGGTGCTGCACTCACAATCAAAAGGCTGTTTGTGAATTCCAAGGGTTTATAAATGCCTAGCTCTCTGTGGCTGTCATGGTTGGTACGATTGTCATCTCTTAGCTTCTGTCAGCTGCATTACTCCGCTGAACTGGAGCTTTGATAAAAGAGTTATGTTCAGTGATGACAAGAATTGATTTCCAATTTCCTCCAGAATGACTCTATCATTGCTAGCGACTCAGGCAATTTAGCTTACATTACTGTGCTGGCTGGGGGCTGTAGATCACAGTGACAGGCATCTATTCACTGAGGATGCTTATTTTGACAAGAAATTGAAAGAGAGATTTTATGAGAGTTCCCTTTATGAAATCGCTGAAAATGGAGACTGCTGTTATGGGGATTATATGTAAAGATCTTCTGTAGAGCTTAGTGTGAAAGATCCATTGCTATTTTAAAAGCTTGTAACACGCTCTCTAAATGGATGTAGCAATTGTCACAGCAGTATGTCAAAAAGTCAGGTGTCATATGGGTCAGATATAAATATGCCTCGGATTTTATGGGTGGCAGGTGGTGTATGCCTATATAACTTATTTATTGTTGAAGCTGCTGGTTGTATCAGAAGGGTGAAGGATTCATTCTTTGAATGTACTTATGTGTACATGTAAAACAGCATATTATATTTTGCTTACACACTAGTTATGATTTGCTCACTGTTATAAATGTTTGCACCACTTATCCCAACACTAGTAGTATATAAATATTTTCAAATACTGACTTGAAATATCATACTGTTCTGTTTTGAAAACTTTTATTTCTATTTATTCATTTATTAAATGAGTACAGTACTCTGTAAAACTACTTTTGCAGTATTCTTTCTTTGAAGATATCAGAGCTACATAATGACCTTATTAATGCATAGTGTCACCATAGAAATGACACAAGACATAGATCTCGATGCACTACAAAGAATTATAAGCAGGTTTGTGATCATAACTGCTTTACTGAGTGTTTGACACATAGATGCCAAGAAATTCACTTCAACAGTGAAGCTCAAGAGTTTTTTTGGCATCCATGTCAAGAACATATAATACAGGGTAACAATCACCTACCGTCTCATAATTCTTTGTAATGCATGAAGATTTATCTTGTCCAGAAATTAATCAAAAGTAAGATTAAAAAAACACAGTGTGTTGTTCGAGTTTTGAAAGACAGCAAAACAGAGGAATGTGATTGGCATCCTTATATATCCCCTGTCTAAGGGAAGCAGTTCTAACCAAAGTTTTGTGTGTATAGCAGGTGGCAGGTAGATACGGGAGTTGAAACGAAGCCATTTCATGTCTTTCTCCTGCTATTTACTGGTCAGCACTGTCTGCCTTTAGTACAGACCTGACCTTAACAAAGAGTAGGGGTATTTAACAAGCATCCCTCTAAGTGTTAAGGTCAAGTCTCATGCTATAGCAGCGCTGAACCAGAGTGTGATTTAGATGTTTTTTCAGTGTAATCACAGTACTCCATGCACTAAATGTTTATTATTTGAGTGGAAAAGATGTGCAAGTTACAACTTTTCTGCACAATCTATAAACAACGTAGTATATGCATCTGAGTCACACTGTTTGGTATTTAATTACAATAGTCTAAATCAGTGCTCTCCAAACTTTTTTGCACCACTGACTTTCTTCATGTAAGATAATTTTCATGGAGCAGCCATCACAAGCACAGGATAAGTAAGCAATAATGCCTGATGCTGCAGCGTTTATTAATAGTTTTGTCTGCGTGAAGTTTTACTCTTTGATTTGGATGTTAGTTGAGATATTTTGCAGGCACGTCAATGGCTGTTGACATCAGATGGGTTTAAAGACCGTGTTTTGAAAGTATAGCCAAGCAGTCCACTTATGCTGATAGGTTCATAGGTTCATACTAGGCTATCTGCCCTAGGGCATTTATAAGCCTAGCCAGAATGTGTTTGCTTTAAGCCCTTTTTAAATGTATTTTTTATTTGCTTTTTTGATTTTTAGTATACTTATTAGTGTACTGTAGTGACACAGAACAGAACATGATAGTTAGTAAACCCCGATCACCCATCATCCAATCATCCTTGAGCCTTGAGAGAGAAGTGAGGACTCTGCCTAACCTAACCGAATGGGCTCTCTGTAAAATTGTTGTGTTGTATTTATTTATTTTTTAAGTATTGTATTATTTTTTTCTATATTTTTGATGTAAAATAGTTCCTCCACATAATGTTTCAAACTTGCTGTAGTATATGTTAATGGTATTGGAGGAAGCATTTTACATCCAAGATACAACACTTAAAAAAATATCAAGGCACTTAATTCATTTTTGGTCCCTTACTCCTAAAACTTTTGGTTTGTTTCCAGTAACTGGAAATTGAAGTTACAAAATAATGGCATACATATACATTTGAGTTTTGGACTATTATTTTCTTCAGAAAATTCAAACTAACACAAATCCTTTTATTTAATCAAGTTTGTAATTTTATTTGTAATTTTATAAGAGCAGTAATTAAAATCTGTTCTTATTTTCCCTCTTAATTTTATGGTTTATCCAGATTTCTTCAGCTGAAAGGTTCAGAGATAACCAAACCTCTATACTGTCGCTGTCCCTCACTCTCTCATGCACACCTCTTGGTTCAGAAAATGGATGCTAACACAAATCCTAATAATCAAATAAAATATGTTCCTATTTTGAGCCTTTGCCCCCCATTTTTTAGGTTTATCCAGATATCTTGAGCTAAGAGGCAACAGAGCATGCTTTTCAGCTGTCCAGATTGTCCAGATTTTTGGCTCATATGTTTTGTTCCATCCTCATAAAATGTGTAGTTTTCTGGCAAATGACTTGGAATTGAATTCATTAAATAATGACAGGCATTTGAGTTTCAGATTTCGTATTGTTCAGATAATATACTTGCTAATGGAAACCCTGTTGTTCTAGCAACCTTTTAAGTTTATAAGAGCAATATTTAAACTCTGTCCTTACTTTTTGTCATTTGTCCGCTGTTATTTGTGGCTCTGTCCAGATTTCTTACGTAGAGAGGTTGAGAGGTGTAGTCAAGAGGTACGCAGACCTCGTAATTGCTGCTGCCAGGGATCACTGTCACTCTTCTCTCTCTGTCTTTCTGTCTCTCTTTCTCTCACACACACACACACACACACACACACACACACACACACACACACACACACACACACACACACACACACACACACTTTTTTTTTGATTTGACATATTTTTATTTTACACTCCCTAAACAGAAAAAGGTCTGCTTAGCAAGTGTAAAATTACAGCTAGATCAGTCTTATTGTTCATTCTCTGATACACAGATGCACAGTCTCTTCTGCTTTCACACACACATACATTCTGCTTTCATGCACGCATTCACTCACATACGCAGACAGAAACATAAACACACTCATACACATACATACACCCAAACACTATTTTCTGAACAGTCGGGTACCCAAAATAAAACGCTGATTATTCTTTCTGTGCGGCCTGGTATCAAATGATCCACGGCCTTGTGGTTGGGAACTGCTGGTCTAAATGGTATAGATACTTATTCAAAAATGTATTTCTTTTAATGTATTTCTATTTGCTCCAGCAATGCTGCTTTGAATTCATTAAAACTTCAGAGACATTGCCGCATTGGTTCAGCTTTTTGTTTTTTAAACTTAGTTTGTTAACTAATAAGTGAGTTGATCCGCCCCAGACCTTTGCTAGCCTCTATCTGGGCCACAAACAGAAGTGTAAATATAATATTTATATATTCACAGTATTTCCAGAGTATTTATATAGCAAATTTTCATTAGTCTAGTTGAAGCAATCTAGAGATGTTCAACATTAGATTAATTTTACAGTAGCCTACGCTATTAGGGTTATATTCTGCCAAAGAAATGCCCAAATGGCCAGCTTTTCTAAACTTAGAGGCACTTTCTACAATCCCTAACAGCCAGGAGCTCAAGCAGAGCTTCATATAAAGTCACTTAGACTGCCACAATCTTCAGAACTATCTTGGAGCAAAGTATACTCCTGTCAGTTTTGTGGCACTGATGGTTGGCTAGCAGTACTTCAAGGCTGAGTAGATTAGTTTACTTCTGGGAAAGTGGTTCCATTGCTTTGTGTTTCAGAGAAAATCAAGTGTTTTTTTTATGAACTATATCATTTTTAACTTGGAAAATTGATGTTCTTAAACTGTTACTGCTTGTGAAAGGCAAAATACTTCTGTGAACAAACTGCATTTTTCTGTTTTTTGACATATTTTCTACTTTTTAGTAGATTTTTGTGAGTAAAGGAACAGGATTTGATGCTTTTGGGGGACTTCAGTGTATTTTTCTTAACTGCAAAAACTTTTCTTTTCATACACTATACCAGCTCTTCTGTGCTTTGCTTATGTCTACTTGGCCCCTTTTTCTGCGAACCCAATGGAGCAGTTATACTGGTTTCCTTGGTTCTTTCTTACCCTGTCTGCAAGAAGAAACAAGTTGCTGGGGAATCTTCAGATGCCTGGCCTGCTCTTGCCTCGGCTACTGATGTGTCTCTTTGCTGTGGCCGGACTTGGTTCCTTGGACCACCCATAATTTTCTTCAAGTCCCTCTAGTGTAACATCTATAGCCATTAAGGGATAAGAGCTAGATATATCCTCTGTAATGTCCTCTGCAAGCATGGGATGACCAGCCATGGTGGTCTTGAAGGAAGCAGTGGGTAAAGGCCTACTGCATAGCTAAGGGAAACAACTTGAATCCCAGGATGGTGTGCCTGCCTTGGCTGGCCTTTTTCCAGGGAGTTTCCCAGGAAAAGAAAACAAAAACATTAAAAACAGCTCCTCTTCTTTGTCAATTTGTTTAGACACGGCGGACTAGATGGGATTAGTTTCTGCTTTTAATTTGACTGACTCACCTTCTACCAGAAAAATAATTCCCTCTCTTTCTGACTCTGATTTTCAGTCAGAAGAATAGGAATTAAAAAGAAAATGTTGTTTCATGATTTTCTTCACAAGCTGAAGATTCTGATTCTGAGGAAAATATTGCTTCAGAATTCCCTCCTGTGGATCTATCTGTTTCTGAAACTTTAACTAAAATGAAATGGGCATTTTAATGGACGCAAAAAAAAAAATCATACTTCACACCTGAAGTGCCTTGATTTTTTTCAGTTGTATATTCCACAACCTGCAGTTTTCCCTCCTGTTTTAACTGCTTTTGAGGATGTCTTTCTGACAGCTTGCAGTTTACCTGACAATCAACCCCCCTGCTCCTGACTGGTTATACAAGGTACCTTAGACTCACACATATCTGTTTTCTAATCCTAAAGCAGTCTCTGCAGTGATTTATTTATCTAAAACTATTCTGGTTAAACATTGTGATAATGTGAACCTCATTCCCCCTGACAAGGATGGGAAAGGTTTTGACAGATTTAGGAAGGAAGTGTATTCTTCATCCAGTTTAATATTCAAAATTGTAAACTGTCAGGCTAACATGTTAAAACATTTTACTTCTGTCATTTGAGAACATGAAAAAGTTTGTTATCCATTTTGAATGTCTCTGTTTTATGTACTTCTCATGTAAGTCAACATTCCTTAAACGTGTTTCTACCATACTGCTGACACTGTTTCCAGACCTGCTGCTTCTGGATCAGTCATGAGAAGATCTGTTTGGTTATGTTGTCAAAATTTACCAGCATATGTTACAACAGAGATTTTAAATTCACCCCTGGACAAGAAAGTTCTGTTTGGTCCTGCTCTAGCTGAAGGTATTTAAAGATTTGATGAGAGAAGAAAGTAGATTCAAAGGGTGAAACAAAACTTCCAACCTTACTTTATAAAGCAAATAAAAAACATGTTCTTTCCACCTCCACTCTCTTTCCAAAAAAAAAAAAAAGTTTAAGCATCATGGTCCCCCAAATAAACAGCATTTAAAAATGGTACGTAGGTTCCAAAAAGAAAGGAAAAGCATATCAAAATTAAGAACTGCACAAAATGTCAGACTGTTTCTTCAAACCCCCCTCCCACCTACCACTACCACCACCATAGCAATCTGTATATTTCCTTGAGTCCACATCTTCCTCTGTGGAAAAATGTAAAGTCAGATAAATTAGTTTTGAAAGTCATTCAAATGGGGATACAGCTGGCAATAGGGGTCTATACCTCATTTTCATGGGATTCCTCTTTAGCTGTTAAACAAAATATCCCTGATTCTGCCAGTTCTGGGACATCCTTGATTCTGTCAGTTCTGGAACAAATGTTATGCTAGTTTAACATAAAATCAGTTCCTTCCTGTCAGACAGGCAAAGGGCTTTATTCAAGAATTTTCCCAGTGCCAAAGAAAGAAGGAACTTGAAGACCAGTACTAGATCACACTTTTCTCAGTCTTTTTATCAGGGTCCCGAGGTTCAAAATGTTAGCACTATCAAATGTCCTTCCATTTCACTGTTGCGGTATTCCTTACAATAGGGATCCCCTGTCAAGGGTGGCCTGATGTCTGACCAGTATACCAGAGCCTTTAGGTTGCTGTATGTCACACATATGCTCCCTGTGTGCAGTGTATGGCATAAAGGTGACATGTGGACGTACCATCCTCAAAACTAAGACCCCAGTAGGAACACCAGTCCAAGCAGTAGAGAGGTAACAAGCACATCCAGGAGGAAAAAGAACCAGGGGGAGGAGGGAGGGAGTGAATACTGCAACAGTGAAAAGAAGGACATCCACCATTAGGTAAGATTTTACACAGTTGTACTATGTCCTTACATTTCACTGTTGCAGTATTTCTTAGAATAGGGAGAGTGCAAAAGTGCAGGAAGAAGGACCAGCAGAACCCTCTAGGAACCCATGAGGAATGGCTCTAGCAAAACCAGCTCTAGCCCTGGATAACTTATATTGTTTGGTAAAAGTATGTGCAGAAATTCAGGTGGCTGCCTAAAGGATACAGTTAGTATCTAAACCTTTGAAAAAAGCACCAGAAGAAGCCACAGCTCTAGTAGAATGAGCCTTAACAGAATAAGGAAGGCTCTTACCATGAAAAGAATAACTAAAAGAAATGGCTTTAGGTATCCAAGAAGAAATAGTTTGTTTGGAAACAGCCAATCCTAAAGATCTAGTATGAAATGAAACAAAAAGCTGATCAGATTTGCAAAAAGCTTTGGTCCTATCCAAATAAAATCTGAGTTGTCTGTGCATATCCAGAGTGTACAAAATCTTCTTACTAACAGATTGCAGAGAAGGGGAAAAAGGTGGGAAAATAAATAGACTGATTAAGAGACAACTCATTCAACACTTTGGGCATAAAAGAAGGCTTAGTACAAAGGGACACCCTATCCTTATGGAAACACCCTATCCTTATGGAAAACTAAAAAAAGAAGAAACAGTCATAAGGGCTTGAAGCTCCGACACCCATCTGGCACAAGTAAGGGCCAACAGGAGAACAATGCTGCAAAGAAGCTGAAGCCACAGGCTCAAAAGGAGCTTGGGTCAATTTTTTCAAAATCAAAATTAAAGATCCCAGGAAGGAGGGACAGGCTTATTGGGAGGTCTGATATGAAATACACCATTAAGAAACAGATTAGTCTCAAATTTAGAAGCTACAGATGGTGCTAAAGGCAGACAAAACAGAAATAGTTGACAAATGGGCCTTAAAAATAAGAATATGCCAACCCAGCACTGAGCAGTACACACAGATAAGAAAGAAGCAAAGGAACATCCACAGAAAGTGGATCCAGGTTATGAGAAAGACCCCAAACAGAAAACCTCTTCCATATGGATAAGTAGGATTTCCTAGTAGTGGGTTTCCTGGTCTCCTGCAGGACCCTAAGCATGCCCTCAGAAAAAAGGTGTCTATACAGAATCAAAATCCTATCATCACAGTGTCAGTTGAAGAGTGAACAGGTGGGGATGGATGAGAGATCCTCTGTCTTGTATAAGTAGGTCCACTCTGTAAAGTACCTTCTGATGATTGTCCTTAGCTAAATGCAGAAGAAGAGGGAAACAATGCTGTCTGAGACAAAAGGGAGTCACTGGCAATATTTTAGAAGCATCCTGCTTTATTTTGAACAGGACTCTTGCAATGAGAGGAAGGGGAGGGAAGGCATAAAGTAATATCCCCTTCCAAGAAAAAAGGAGGGTGTCCACCTTCCAGGCCAGAGGAAATGGGGCTCTGGCACAAAAAAGAGGAAGTTGTCTGGTCAGAGAAGAGGCAAATAGATCTACTTGAGGAGTACCCCACTGGTGGCAATGTCCAGAAACACATCACTGTGAAGCATCCACTCATGGGATTGTGATATGGACCTCCTCAGAGAGTCTGGCACAATGTTCTGACCTGAGGGAATGTAAACTCCCTGAAACATCATTTCATACTGGCTAGCTAGCTCCCTCACTTGAAGTGCTAACCTGCAGAAGAGATAAGATCTTGTCGCCCTTACTTGTTGACATACCACATCACTGTGGCATTGTCTATAAGAGGATGAAATGCTTGCAGAGACAACAGAAGATCTCTCATCTCTTTGTACTGATATGGCCTTTCTTTTGTTGAATCAACCAGAGGTCCTGCCCTTTTAGAGAGTTGAAGGAAGCCCCCGATCCTACATCTGAAGCTTCTGTGAACAGCTCCTGAAAGGAGAATGGAGGTTGAAAAGGAAGTGAGTGACAACTGCTGAATCCACCATTGAAATTCCAACTTGAGGCATGGAAGAAGGAGTAGGAAATCTAGAGGAAGAGAGTACTGAAGCCAAACTGACTTTAGAAACCACTGAAGCTTTCTCATGTGGAGTTTGGCTAGAGGGATCATAGGAATGTCAGAGACCATGAAACCCAGAGCGCTCAGAAATTCCCTGGCTGTAACTGAGGGAATAAAATAAGGCAATGAGAGTTAAAGCCTTAGGAAGAGGCAGGGAAGCCAGTAGTATAACAGCCTAGATCCTGCAACCCAAAAGCATAATTCTGTGAAGGAGTCAGGAAGATCTTTTGGAAACTGATAGTGAACCCCAGGCTTTGCAGGAGAGAAATGCCAAAGTGAAGATGCTGAGTAGAATCTGTGGAGAAGAGGCCTGAAAAAGTAGGTTGTTTAGGTAGGAAAGACCTGTAACCTCCCTAGCCTGCAAAATCAGTAACAGGAGTGAGGCATTTGGTGAATACCCTTGGGGCAATAGAGAGGCCAAAGGGCAAGCAGACAACTGAAAATGCCAGGAAGCAAAAGAGAAGCATACAAACTTCCTGAAAAGGGGGTGAATGGGGATACGAAGATAAGCATCATTGAGGTCCAGAGAAACTAGAAAAGCCTGAGGAAGCAGCCCTAGAAGAAGCATCTGCTGCATCATAACTGCATTTAATAGAATGGCGAGTCACCTGGGAAAAGAAGTCCCTAACAAGAAGAGAGCCAAAGTCTTCCCCTTAGAGTCAGGCAGGTCAGAAATAACCTGACAGGCCTGAGATAGAAGAGCTAAAATATATCTTGTCATATGGGTCTGATAAATTACAGTCCTAAAAGCAAGGGTAGCCAAGGTATGTATTTTTTTCTTACCCAGTCTTGCCATAGTTCTGCTGTCTTTACCAGAAGGAAGCAACTTTGTAGAAGGCAGTAACTTTGATGGCTTGTCAGATGACACAGACACTACAGAAGGGTCAGCAGAGGGGCACTTGTAAAAGCAAAGGGACACTTATAAAGGAACTTGCAGTCATCAGGCACTTTATAAAACCTGTCAGGCTTTTTGGGAGCAGGGGGCTGGAAATCAGGAGTCTGAGTTGTAGTAGAAAAGGCATCCAACAAGGCAACCAGAACAGGAGGAACAGCTGAAGGCCTAGGAGAGTCCATTTGCAGAAACTTGTAATACCTCCTTTGAACCTTAGCCACCTGGGCACAATCCCAATTGAAAAAGTCCATTATTCTGGAAATCATGTGCCCAAAAGAAATCTCCTGAAAAGGACATTCAGGAGTAGTAGACTCCTCTTCCTTAGAATCATAGTCTAAGGGTGAAGAATAGGCAAGGGATTTCCTCATCCAAATCCTCCTCAAAAGAAGAATCTTGTTCTCCAGGCCTTTTAAGACCAGTAGAAGAGCAAGGGGGAGCTGGAACAGAAACTTCATGAAGAGGCTTCAAA
Organism: Protopterus annectens; assembly: GCF_019279795.1. Taxonomy (NCBI): domain Eukaryota; kingdom Metazoa; phylum Chordata; order Ceratodontiformes; family Protopteridae; genus Protopterus; species Protopterus annectens. Next base: position 501,698,316 of record NC_056747.1, on the reverse strand, counting down.
GCTATATGGGCATGAAAAAAACCTTGAGTGAAATTCTGGCATTCAGTCTGAGGGTCCTTAGGAATTGGAGAAATATGTTCAGTTTTTTTTATTTTCTTCTTTAATGGGACATCAGCCTTGTAAAACTTAGAAGTCTCAGACCCCATACAACAGTTTATAATGGCAGTCATTACCACCTGCCTAACCAGAAAATCTTAGAAACAACCCTAGACCATTCAGTAATAATCAGCCACGGTCACCCTTAACATCTGAAGCGAACATCTGCAAGGCCTCCTGGGATGTGCCTGAAGTCAGATCCATACCAGCCTCAAAGCGGTCTTGGCAGAGGGATCCAACAAAGGAGCCAGATGATCTTCTGAACTTTCACTAGTCTCAATAGAGACATCTGGCAGAGGCGGCACAGCCAAAGAATCAGACCTAGCTTTCTTGGTCTTCTCATTGTGGATGGCTTTGATTTGATGATTGATAAGAATAATGGCTTTGTAGGGAAAGGTTGGGAGTAGGTATGTTGTGGTTATGTGTATTTTAGCATCTTCAGTTAAATAAGGCTTATTCCTGTAGAGGATGCAAACTTTTTGATGGGTATTTTTGACTGCTTCTTTTACATGGAGTTCAAAGTTCATGTTTTTGTCTATTACTCCTCCTAGTAGCTTAGAGTGCAAAACTGTTACAGTTGTGGTATTATTGGAAAAGGTTAAGGTCCATCTGGTTTTGTTGCCATGAAATGGTTTGGGAATGAAGAAGAGTATTTTTTTGGGGGAGGGGGGTCAACATGAGTTAGGAATTGTTGAGCCACACCTCTACAGAGAAGGATTTAGCTACATAGTTGTGTTGAGTCATCTGCATTCTGTATGATTGAAGCATTTTGGTGACTTTGTTTAGGTCATTAATGAAAATATGAAATAGAAGTGGGTCTAGAATAGAGCCTTGGGGACTCTTACAAATATAAGAAAGAAAGGATGAGATGCTGATGTTCAATTTGACTGCTTGTTGTTTGTTAGATAAATTACTAGAAAACCATCGGAGGGATGTTCTGCCTAGATCTCATGGAGTTTCACAGAATGTATGATGACACCACTTTAAGATCTTGATTGTCTCCACCAAGTAGAATTTGTAGGCCTGTGGGCTGTCACTCCAAAGTGGAATGAATGGATCAGTAGGATAGCCAAGAAAGACAATTTGTCATCATGTAAATGGTAAGTAGCCAACAGAATTAAAAAAGCTTCATCATTTCTCTTTAAAAGTTATCCATTATTCTGTCAATTTTAGTGCTTGCCATCTATAGGTCTGTTCAAAAAGTACAAAAAAAAACGTGGAAAGCAAAGCTATGTGCAGAATAAAAATTCAAAGTTAGCAAGTAACTGTCCAGTTTCACAAAACTACAAGAATGCCAAGCAAATTATAAGCCTTATAAAATTAACATTTTATTTAATTCAGCTTGGACAGAATACAAGTCTCTCTTACACGGGGAGAACCACAAGAAGAAAGGAGAGAGTGGAATTTTGAATGCAGATCTTTAATGAGAATAACAATAGCCATACAGAATCCTATATTCATAAAGTAGAAAAAAAGTATTATAACAACTAAGCCAGCATGGGAATGGAGAAACAAGATTCTTCTTATAAGGGTGACTGGAATTAGGGGTACAGAGAATATGCAAGAGGGGACAGGAATGTACTGGAGACAACTGGCAAAGGAACTAAGGTATTAGGAGCTAATTGAGTGGGAAAGGTAATAGAATCAGAAGAGGCCAAGAATACATTTGGACTGCAGGCTAGAGACTGCCTTCCTTGTCAAGGATTGATATCAGAGTATAGGAAAAGAGAAAGCGATAAGAGAATCCTAAGTGAAAGGCCTACCGCTGGTAGAGTTTTTAGTTGAATCTAGAACAGAAGCTACTGTTAAAAAGTGATAATTAGTAGGGCATATAAAATAATGCATGATAACTATAGGAATCAATCAGAGGAGTTTAGAAAAGTTTGGGAAGAGAGAGAGGATAAACAATTCACAAAGTAACCATATGAGGATATATGTATGGCTGCCAAATAGAAGATTTAGAATTTTTGCCTGGAAGTATTTGTATAGGTATTGTTATACTCCAAGTAGACTCCAAAGATTTTTTTCCTCAAATAGATTGTAGATGTTGGAGGTGTCATGGGGAAAAAAGAGACAAGTAGGAACATGTTCTATGGGAGTATAATGTGTTGGTAGGCTTTAAAAGTTCCTTTCAGATTGCTATGTCATAAAGACTGGGTAAGCAAATTGGTATAACTAAAGAAATTATGTCATTCAGCTGAGATACAGGAACTGAATTGCCTAGACATAGTAAGGCCTTGTTAAGCTTAATTCTAGTGGCTGCTAAAAATGCAATTACTAACAAATGGAATTCAAAGTCTAAACCAACCTTATTTGAACTAGTGAATATAATAACAGAAATAAAAGAACTGGGAATGGGATGTTAAGAAAAGGGTAGGTGCAAATTGCATATAAAATGGGAATTGTGGGAATAATACACACACAATAATATTTTAGTGGAGGAATGAGGTTTAAGGGAAGGCAGGAATTGAACAAAGTATGTAATGTTGGATTGACAATGGCTGTACAGAAGAATATATGTGATGTATAGTGTTTGTAACTGAGAATATGTGTTTTGTTTTAATTTATACAAATGCATGATTGTGTATGTCATAAGTCAGGGGTTCCCAAAGTGTGCGCCGTGGCACCCTGGGGAGCTTCAGCTTCCTCACAGGGGAGCTGCAAACTAATACGCCTAGCTGCAAAATAAACCATGAAGAGTTCACAGTTTATTTTGCAGCTAAGCTTATTAGTTCATGGCAAACTAAGTCTAGACCTACACTGTAGCTTTTTAGCAGAACTGGCATCAAGTATAGCAGCAGTCCCCAACCACCGGGCCATGCACCAGTACCGGGCCATGGAGCACTTCAAACTGGGCCGTCAGCTAAGTGAATGCCTGTATGTGTGTGTGTGTCTGTCTGTCTCCATGTGTGAGTGAATTTGTGGATGAAAGCAAAAGAGTCTGTGTGGGTGAGAGAGATCAGGAGAGTGAGAGCAATGTGTGAGTGAATGCAGGAATGAATGAAGAAGTGGCTGTGTGTGTGTGAGATTGGGAGAGTGAGAGCGATGTGTGAATGAATGCAGGAATGAATGAATAAGTGGCTGAGTGTGTGTGTGTGAATGAATGCAGGTATGAATGAGGAAGTGGCTGTGTGTGTGTGTGTGTGTGTGTGTGTGTGTGTGATCAGGAGAGTGAGAGCGATGTGTGAGTGAATGCAGGAATGAATGAAGAAGTGGCTGTGTGTGTGTGAGATCGGGAGAGCGAGAGCATTGTGTGAATGAATGCAGGTATGAATGAGGAAGTGACTGTGTGTGTGCGTGTGTGTGTGTGTGTGTGTGTGTGTGTGTGTGTGTGTGTGTGTGTGTGTGTGTGTGTGTGTGTATGCGTGAGATTGGAAGAGTAAGATAAATTTATGAATGAATGCAGGTATGAATGAGGAAGTGACTGTGTGTGCGTATGTGTGAGATCGGAAGAGTGAGAGGGATGTATGAATGAATGCATAAGTGGGTGTGTGGCATGTGGGTGTGACAGACCATGAGAGTGATGTGTGAATGAATGCAGGTATGAATGAGGAAGTGACTGTGTGTGTGTTTGATCAGGTGAGAGAGAAAGTGATGTGTGAGTGAATGCAGGTATGAATGAGGAAGTGACTGTGTGTGTGTGTGTGTGTGTGTGTGTGTGTGTGTGTGTGTGTGTGTGTGTGTGTGTGTGTGTGTGTGTGTGTGTGTGTCTGACTGGGAGAGTAAGAGTGATGTGTGAGTGAATGCAGGTATGAATGAGGGTGTGTGTGTGTGTGTGTGTGTGTGTGTGTGTGTGTGTGTGTGTGTGTGTGTGTGTGTGTATGTGTCATGGGGGGAGAGAGTGAAGAGTGAGAGTGATCCCTGGCAGCAGCAATGAGGTCTGTGTAAGTCTGGACCATACCACTGGACACATACCTCTCACCCTCTTAGATCAAGAAATCTGGACAAAGCCAAAAATAGTGGGGGTACAAAGGCACAAAATAGGAACACTTTTAAGTACTGCTCTCACAAATTTAGAAAGTTGATAGAAATGCAGTTTTGCATTAGCATGAATTTTCTGAAGTGTATGAAGTATGAAACACAACTGTCTGTCATTATTTTCTGACTTCACCCTCAATGATCTGCCAGTGATTTGCCAGAAAACAATTTTATGAGAAAAAGACCAAAAATATGAGGCAAAAGCTAGACATTCTGCAAAAATCTAAACAGTTGAGAGGTATACTAGACAGAGCCAAATAACAGGTACAGATTTTAAATATTGCTCTTATAAACTTAAAGTTAATAAGGTTGCCATTAGGTTTGCTTACCTCTTAACCATAGGCGATCAGTGTTATGCTGTTAAGCAGAATGTACGCTTTTTTTGGTAACTGTCTTTTTATTGTACTTTTGAGCTTTTCTCCCCAGGTCTGCTAGTCCAGTCGGGCAGCCTCATTAATCAAGTGTCAGATAAATAAATAAGTGAAATATGCACTTTATGTGCACCGCAGGGGGGGCACCTTGGGATAACCTGGATTCAGCAAGGGAGCTGCAAATCGAAAACGTTTGGGAACCACTGTCATAAGTGATAATTCAAAAAAATACAAGGTCTTCTTCAGGCATCAAAAATCTAAAGTAGTAACAATCAGTTTAAACAGAAACTTAGTCACACGATCATTGCATTTGGAATCAAAACCCTAGCGGAAATCTTGATATTGCTTCTTTGCAAACCCATTGTATACAAAATGTATACATAAATAAATATTTTACATTGTTCAAGAAAATAATTTAACACTTGCTTTTAAACATACTGCAAATATTTCTTCAAGCATCAAAACTCAATCACATAATACTAGGGTAAACAAGAACTTTTTCACATGACTAAAAGCAAAAACATTTTTGCATATAAATAAGCATTCTACATTACACATTAAAATTAAAGCAGAATAAAACTATCTATATCACTCTTAATGATACCTTTCGTTTAGATATTAACAATATCCAAATAAAATCTTACCATCTCAAATAGTGCTAATAAACTAAAATAGACATAATTATACCTTCTGTACTCATTATACTGTCTGTACATTCTGCACTCAGAATTATTCCTTCTGCACAGAATCTTGAGTGACTGTACTGAACTTCTGTGGGCTACATTGCACTGCACTAAAAAAAATAATAGCAAAAAATTAATCTGCCAATTATGTTACCTTAAAACATTTATTTCATGAATATAACTTGACTGTCATTTCTGGTATACCATACACAACAAACAGGCTGATGAAGAATAAGTAGTAACAGTTAATATACTCAAGGCATGACAGGTTAGGCTTAATCTGGTAAGTTACTACAGAATACAGTCCACATTACATAATGATTATTGTACATTAGACAGAAAGTTAAAAACACACTGACGGTATCCAAAGTTATAGATCTGAAATGCAAAAAGCACAGACTTTAGAAAATATATTTCTACTGTTACAGCACAAAGATATTGACAGGATATTTATGTATACATCTATCACAGTACAATCTATTCGGAGATTTACAGAAACAAGTTAATACAGTATATGGCAGTTATGTTTCAAGATACATATAGGGGTAAAAATAGAGTTTATGTGGATCTTGCTGCAAAGAATATTTAATACTAGTTATAAGACATGTTAAAGAATTACCCAGTTATAGCTAAACCATAAAGGAAAGAGACTTCAGTTAAAAAAAATTCAGATAATTAACAGACCATTAATTCTCAAGTGACACCTATTGGTCAAAATTAAAATTGCCAGTTTATTTACCAGATAAAGAGAAATCATTTTATAGCTATTACATTAGTTCTAGTTATCATTATAGTATCCTCATTTGCTGCCGCTCTTACCTGTCTGGTCCCGGTAGTGGTGGTGTGATGGTGTGCTATTGCCAAAAATCCTAACAACAAGGCTATATTCAAAGTGTTAATCCACCCAAAGTGTGGAATGCTCCTCTCCAAACCGAAAGCATACCAATACAGTGTGGCAAACTCAAACAAAGCAACTTTTACTGCATACTATATTCAAAGAGGTAATCAACCCAAAGTGTGGAACACTCCTGTCCAAGCCTGAAGCATCCCAATACAGCATACCAACTCAAAAAAGCAACTTTTACTGCATGCTATATTCAAAAAGGTAATCAACCCAAAGTGTCGAACACTGCTGTCTAAGCTTGAAGCATCCCAATGCAGTGTGGGAAACTCAAGCAAATCAACTTTTATTGCATGTATATAAATCCCTGTACTACAGGCTTTCCTTAGGAACAGCTGTGGGCACACCACCAAACCATAAAACTCCCCATCCATCCCTCCACTGCTGCTTTCTCCACACTCACCTTGCTGCAGACTAACTTAGTATCATACACAGGTTTAGCAGCTAAATAACATTTTTGAAAAGCTGTACTGTCTTCCACAATATTCATACCACTGAAACAGGTCCAAACCTGCTTGGTAGATTGTTTTTTTTTTTTCCTCAGTATATTGCGGCGACCTGCCTCATACTGCTCCACTCACCCTCCCTCTGCCCCCCACCCTACCCCTAAATTCCACTTACCCCAGTACCTCTAACCTTATTCTGACTACACCCACTAATTAGCATTAGCCAGTTAAACACCATATCCATCTCTTACTCTTCTGCTTACCTCAATCAGTGTATCTCAAGTTACCAGTCAATGCTTCCTACCCACTCATACCACTTACACATTTAAATAGCCGCCACCTAATATTTCTTCAAAATCATACTAGTACTTCCTATTAATGTTAGCTTCATCACCACTGTGATATTCAGATTCCTTTAGTATAATCATCACCTGTCCTTTTTACCATAACAAAATTAAAATAACCTCTAAGTACTCTACAGATAACTACTAAACAAACATCACTTCTAGGTCAATTGTATGTAGATTATAACCATCTTAATACTCTAACCTACTCACCTGATAGCACTGCCTAAGTCCATATGCCCTTAATAGTTATCAAATCAAATATAGTCACACCCATCCCATTATCTCAAACTACCACAATATGCTCCTACTATATATTTCCTCTCTCCCTATACTAGCGTCACTTAACCACATTACATCTTATCACTTGAACCTTATAGGAACTAGACCTTACCAAGCTACATCGTCCTGTTACCCATACTTTCATACATCATATATACTTGTCATGTCCCCTTCTATCATTAACCCATCTCCCACCCTGCATGCATCCTTCATTTTAAAACTTCACCATCAATCCGCCAAAATTTCCCAAAGTTATGACTAGTATTTAGAAAAATTCATAAATATTATCATCTCTGCTGCATACAAGCTAATGCTTAGTGGAGACATTCACCATAACTCTGGGCCTGCAATCACTCCAACTCATCCCTCTACACCACATACCATTCACTCCCACACCAACTTACACCTACCCAGGAAATCTGCTGACCTACTGCTACTAAATATAAATATTAGAAGCATCTCAAATAAAATACATGAGCTGCATGCCAATCTATCCCTGTATTCACCTAGACATAGTAGTCCTAACTAAGACATGGCTAAAACCAGTCATTAGTAAGAATGAAATATTGGCTCCAGGATACAGTATGATATGAGAGGATAGACTGAAAAAAGGGGAGGTGTTATAGCAATCTTCTATGAAAATCACCTTAAACTGTAAACTATAGATGTAATCACCCCAATCTTTGACACTGCTGAAGTAATTCTTAGCAAAATAAAAATCAACTCCAAAAAACAGGTTAATATCATAGGATGCTACATCCCACCTGGAAACAAAATACCCATTTTAGAACACTTACTACACTGGACCACCACTTCACTCCCACAGGAAACCATCATCCTAGGTGATTTTAACATTGATTGGCTCACGTGTAATTCTAAACATCCAACTAGTCACCTCAGCCTTCATGGATTTACACAACTAATTCCAGCTCCCACAAGAACAGACAAAACATCCAGAAGGCAGCCAGTACTTGACTGGATTTTGACAAATAGACCAATGCATACGTCACACTCAAGTTGCCTCCCACATAGCCTGAACAACCATATACCAAACCTCCTACTAAAGTATAAGACTCATCATGCAAAACAGACCACCTACCACTTAATTAGAGACAAAAAAATAATTTTAATCCCAGTAGCTTGTTATCAGTTCTAAAAAGCTGTAATTGGACTCCACTCAAACAATTCACCCTAGACGAAGCTATAAAATTCTTAAGCTCTACTTTCTTAGATATCCTGAACTCACATGCTCCTCCCAGAATAGTTCAAACCAAAGATATTATTGCACCCTGGCTAACTAAAGAAACCAGAGACAAGGCCTGGGAACAATGGCTTAAAAATAGATCCATAACTTCAAAACAAAACTACCTAGAGCTCAGAAACAAATCTAAAAAAACAGTGAAATTAGATAAAAAATACTACCAAAACATACAAATAAAGCATTAAAACAACCCTCAGTTGTTCTGGGGATCCATTAACAACATACTTCTAGCTGATAAATCTAGTACAGCTTCCCCAACTACCTCAAACACCACAGACAGCATCCCAACTCAATTCAACAAATACTTCACTGAGTCCATCCTTTCCTTTCCTTTCCTTATCTAACCCCCAGTCTCCCACCCCCTCCAGCAATCCTCTTATATCTCATGCGAACAACAATTCCTCTTCCTTTCAACCCATTTCCACAAATACAATAACAAATGCTTAATAAACTAAGCCCCCCCAACATTGGCTGCCATTAAACTACCTGACTGCTTTCTGCAAATAGCTGCTGAGGCCATTGCCTACCCGCTAGCTATTCTTATTAACAGAGCCATATCTGAAAATCACATCCCTGCAATTTGGAAAAGTGCCCATATTATTCCACTGCATAAGGGAATGCCTCCACTGAGCTAACCAACTACCGTCCAAATCGATATTCTCTCCCCTCTATCTAAAATGCTAGAGAGATGTATTCACTCCAAATTAATGTTCCACTTACTTGCTAATAATCTCCTCTCCAGTACTCAACATGGCTTCTGCCCCTTCCACAGCACTACCACTGCACTAGTGTTTTTCACCAACACAATAAATTACCACAGAAACAGTGCTAGGTACGTATCTGGTATATTTCTTGATATCTCTAAGGCCTTTGACATGGTATCACATAGTAAGCTCATTAATGTTCTTTCTGGTCTAAATCTTAGCAATCCTTACCATTGCTTGGTTTCCAAACTATCGGGATGAATGGCACCAGTGATTACAATGACAGAAGGCCTCTCCCTTCTTCTTTCAGTAACTCTAGGGAGTTTCCCAAGGTTACATCCTGGGACCCCATCTATTCTCTCTATTTACTAATGACCTCCACTCTTCCGCCCCACATGCATCTGTCATACAATATGCAGACAAACCTACACTAATATGTGCCGCTTCCTCCTTACAGGAACTACATAATGCAACTCAAGATTCCTTTCTTTCTGTTGAAGCATGGCTTACTAAATCCCAACTAATCTTAAATTCAAACAAAACTAAACTTCTCCTTTTCCTGCTTACAAGATCTGTAGCTCCTAACCCCTTATTCAGTAATTCAGCAACAGTGCCACCATCTCTCCAGTAACTCATGCCAAACTACTAGATGCACAAACTGACAATAATATGAGATTTGACATTCATATATCCCATACCATAAAGAAAGTACATAAAAAACTAGGTGCTCTGTATAGGAATAAACAGTTTCTTACTAAAAACACCAAGGCCACCATTGCACGCACACATCATCTTTCAACACTGCTTTATGCCTCACCAGTTCTCATTAACTTTAGAAAGACTGAACTAGCCAAACTTAACTCCTGCAATAACAAAATAGCCAGGTTTCCCACTGACTCTCCTTATAGGTCACACCGCTGTATAGCTCTAAAACAACTTAAATGGCTGGAACTCCCTAACCTCCTTGTTTATAATCAACTTACCTTAGTGCATAAAATCCTACACCAGCCTGAGAAAACTCCTGCACTCCAAAATCTCCTACAATCTTACACCTGCAATTGAACACTGATCCAGCAATAAATTCTTCTTGAGGTAACAAATGCCTAAAACACGGCTGGTGACTCCCTTTTCTATAAATCCATACCTAAAATGTGAAATACACTGCTCACCCATATTTCATCCACTTCTTCATTAGTACAATTCTAAATAACCTTAAAAACCTACCTATCTGACACATAGCTATGTACCTGTACCAATCCTGGTTAGTTCCTGTTCATACATCTTAGCCCTACTCTCATCTCCAATAACTGTAGTACTGTCTCCGTATGTCAGACTATAATTCTGGTGACCAGTTAAACAACATTCTTACATGCTATCAGTATACATGACATACTACTGCTATATGACATACAAACTGCTAATTTACTTATCTGTACATATCCAATGTGAGCTTAAATTCAATGCATTTGTCTATAGTCTCTATGTTAGCTTAAACCATAGATATGTTTATCATAGGCATTTATCTGTATGTTGCTAATATTAGTTTTGTTAATTGGCGATTTTCTCACTGGGCCTCCACTGAAAAAGGATGTGTCCAGTCAGACTTTCCCAGTAAACAAATGTAAAACAAATAAATAATAAAATAAATAAATAAATCCTTTGTAGAGTACATTGATAAATTGATAAAATAATTACAGATGCAAATCCCAGTTCAGTGATTTCAGAGACAGTTGTTAAAACAGATATATTTTTTTGCCGGAATAAATCCTACACAAATACAGTTCATAAAATAGGCCTTGCATAGGCTTGAAAATGTAAGATCAGGCCTGTGTCTTCAGTTTATATTTCAGATTTTTAAATAACTACAGAAGTAGATCCCTGTTCAGGTGTCTAAGGAGGGCTTGGAGGAGTTCTAAGATCAGGTTTCACTTAAATGCATTTTCTTAGACATAAATACAGTATTCTCTTTGCATAAGTAAAGAAATGCAACCATATTACAGCCGGCATATATCTTCATTTAATATTTTACATTTAACTTGCAGTTTCATTAGAAAGGAATGTTTCACTGAAGGGTACAAATGAGTTCAGAGAAATAACCGTCAGTCTAAAACACTGCTAAAGGTAAAAAGTGCTAACAGAATGTGCAGTACATTGAGTACAATCAGATCTTGTTTAGATGGTTTGAGGTTTGGGAACCAAGGTTAAAGAGGCATGTAGAACTTGTAGGAAATGTACAGGGGGTTGGTATTATTAGGAGAGATACTTCAGAACAGAAGCCAGTAAGTTATTTTGGACTGATACACAGAAAGTCATAGCTGTGTAATCCACAGAAGTTCAGTACAGACAATGTAATGAGTGCTGAACCTGTGGACATTCATTAACACTGTTATTAAAGAACAGTAAGATTTGATTTGGATATTGTTGACATCTACCTCTACTGTATGCTGCTGCTACATAATAAACTACCTTCACCAGATCTTATGTGCAGGCATTTATTCTGAAAGGTACAAGAAAATTTGGCACATAAAGAAAAAACTGAAATATTTGGCAATTGTTCAGCACAGATCTGGGTAATTAAAAGATAAATACACTCATAGGTTCATAGGTATGTACTAGGCTAATGGCCCTGGACCCTTTACAAGCCTAGTCCATAGGATTACTGTGGCATCGTGTCACCTGACCTTAGTTTACAGTGCCTCTCTCGAGTAGAGCCACTGGAGTGATCCCCGGGGTGAATTTTCTATTTCCCATCCAGTCCTCAAGATTTCTCTTGAAGAGGGCCAGTGAGGTGCTCTGTTTGACATGTATGGGAAGTCTGTTCCATAGCATGGGCAGTCTCTGGGTTATGAACCTATCCCTCCAGCATGTTCTGTTGATTGTGGTAATGAGGTTGAGGTCTTGAGGTCTCTGGAGCATATGGTGCGGAGGGATTGGGATTTCTTTAGATGTAGTATTTCTAACAGAGCTGGGACACACATGGCTTTGTAAGTCAAGCAAAGATTGCCTCTAAGTAGGCGATATGAGACCGAGAATAGTTGAAGTTTTTTGAATCTGTCCATATAGGACAAGTGTTTAAGGCCTAGGATCCTCTTTGTGAGGTACTTTTGTGGCCTCTCCAGTTGTTGCAGGTGTCTAGTGAGGTACATGCCAAATGAGGAATTGTACTCGAAGATTGGCCTAATGAAGGAAGAGCAGAGGGAGACAATGACCTCTTTCTTCCTGGATGCAAAACCCTTAGTAATAAGATGTGCCACACAGAAAGACTTTGTGACCACAGTGGCAGTGTGGTGGTCAAAAGAGAGCTTGCTGTCAACCTGTGTTCCCAAATCTCTTATAATGCCTTCAGTGTTCAGTGGACTACCATCGGTGGTAGTTCATGGGAACTGGGTTCTTCCCAAATGCAATGACGACACATTTTTTGGCATTGAGCTTAAGGCCATGGTTGTGACACCAGTCACTGGTCTCAGTAAGGCCTTTCTGTAGGATGTCAACATCACTTGGGGAGTTAATAATGGCTCCCAACTTGCAATTGTCTGCAAGCTTTGTCAGCCAGAGTGCCTTCATGTTGGACTGGACTTCTAAGAAGTAGATACCAAACAGGAGAGGACCCAGGACCGATCCCTGTGGGACTCCACTCGTGACTGGTCAGCAGTCTGACTTGAAGTCATCTACTTTTACACTGTGGGTTCAATCTGTGAGCCAGTTTGCAACCCACCTAGTGATATAGGGGTTGATGCCTAGCTTAGTGATTTTTTTCTATGATTCCTGAGTGGGGAATGGTATCAAAGGCCTTGTCCAGATCAAGGTAGGCTGTGTATGAACCACCTTGCCTTCATCCACAGCTCTGGTGACTGACTCAAAGAAGTCGACCAGGCATGATCTACCCTTCACAAAACCAAACTGTGTGGGATCCAGAGTTTGGAGATCCCCTATATTCTTGTTTATTAGGTCCATGATGATGCATTCCATAGCTTTGCATATCAGACTTGTCAGCTTAATGGGGCAATAGTTCCCATGATCTGTAGTTGCTCCTCCTTTGTGGAGAGGGATGACTATAGCAGTGTGCAATTCAGTAGGTGCAAAGCCTGAGGTGTGGCTGTGATTGAACAGGGCACACAGGTGAGGTGCAAGTTCACTCTGTAGTTCATGGAGAGCACAGTTAGAGATATTGTCAGGTCCCATACAAGCTGTATTCTTGGCCTTGGACAGTGAAGTTTTAACCTGCGCAGCAGTAATACTGGGTGCCTGGCAATCTACTGGTATTGTGATTGGTCCTTTGGGGGGGGTATAGTTGGCAATGCATCTGTCAGCCAGTATATTGGCAATATCTGTTGGCTCAGTATAGGGGGTACCATTGTGCAGTAGCTCATAGCAAATCTGGGTATTGCCATGGAGGTTCTTTACATAAATATAGAAGGCCTTGTGGTTATCTTTACTATCTGCTGCAATTCTGTTTTCATAGCTAGCTTTAGAGGGTTTGATGAGGGAACTCAACTTTTTGTTGAGGCTAATAAGAGAGCTTTTCCAGTCTTGGGACTCTACCTTATTCCGCATCAGTTTCCTCCTTCTGTTGTAGAGTTTGTTTATGGCAGGGGACCACCAGATTGGCTTCCTTTTATTTGGAGGAGAGCGTTTTGGTTCTATTGGGTATGGCGAGATCCATGCATTTGTGTACATGTTCGTACACTGCATTGGTGTATGATTCGGCAGTCATGCAAAGTATTAACCATTTGCATGGGTGCTGTGAAGTTAGCAACCTCTGTTCTTTGGAGCCCAAAATTAACTTTGGAAAAGTTTTTCATGGTGGTTACCTTTGCGGGGAGGGGGGATGTGGATTTCCAAGGTGATTAGTTTGTGGTTGGATCTAACCAGGGAGGAGTTGACTATTGGTGTAGAGCAATGGTCACCCATGTTAGTAATGACCAGGTTAAGGATGTTGCTAACTCTAGTGGGGGTAAGAACAAGCTGGTCCAGGGCATTGGAATTAATGAATTCCAGGAAACGTTGGGCAAGTGTATTGGTACATGAGTAGTTTTCCCAGTTAATGGAGGGATAGTTGAAGTCGCCCAATATGAGTGTGTTAGGTTGGACCATAATATTCTCCAGGGTGCTTAGGAATGTGGAGTGAGTGTCATGGGACATGGTTGGGGACCTATAACAGGCTACAACCTGGATCGCTGTCTTACCCAATGTCAGCTGTACCTGGAAGTATCTCTGATGCATTATGTTGGGCTACCAGTTTGGAGGTGTGCGCACCCTTTATAAATATGAAACACCACTGCCTTTGGAGCTTCTGTACAAGTTCTGGGACAGAAAGGTGTGGAATGAGTTATAGCCTGGTAGTGCAGGGGTGCTTTCTGATGCCTTGGACCAGGCTTCTGTGAGAGCACAAATGTTGATGTTCTCCATTTTAAGGAGTGCTTCGAGCGAGTGCATTTTGAGATTTAGACTTCTAGCATTGAGCAGCATGACCCTCAGATTGCATTTGTTTGTAGCTGTTACAGTGGTAATTTGGCCTTTGGAAAACCACCTAAAAAGGCACTATGGGGTGGCAAGAGCCTTGGCCAGTATTCAGAAGCCCAGGGGTGACAGATGCTGGCTTTTTCTGGCAAAGCATCGGGATCTGTCAATCATGTCATCCCAGGCAGACACAAACTGGATCCCCCATAGAATGACACCAGAAACATAGCCAGTTGTTGAAATCAATCATTTACTGCTTTTACTGTAGTATCATTCTGGGTGATGGTAAGTTGCTGCTGAGGCTTAGGGTCATACCTGTCTGGGCTACATAATCAGAGAGCTCCTTCATGTTTCTTTTCATGTAGTCTCCCTTCCAATTATTGCCAGTATTTCCGATATCCATACATTTTATTTCAGTTCTTACAATAGTCTAACTATTTTGAATATTTTCTTCTCCTTTGTTTTAAACTATTAATGTTTAAATGAGCACATTTCATCCCTTAATTTCCTATTATGACTTGCTCATTTTTCGGTTTCTTACTCTATTTTTTTAACTCTTGTTTTCTTCTTCAGTACTTGAACTATCTGAAATAGAACCTATAACTTTTTACTATTCCTTTTAATAACTCCAAGTCAGTGTTATATTCACTTTAGAGTTTTGCCTGTAGTTTGTTACCAGTTGAATTTTAATTATGATTTATACAGAAAAGTATAACACAAAATATATATGTCTAGATTTTCTTCTTTTGGGATATGCTTTGCTAAAATGAATTGCTAAAGTCAGTGAATGGTCTTACTGTCGGAAAAACAAATGCATGATATTATCTTTGAATTTCTACTAGATATTCTTTTTTTTTTTTTTTTTTTTTTATTTATTTTTTTGATGCATGACAGGCAGATTATTCCTATTTTTATAAGGTTGCACTGGTCTTAATAACAAAAGTAGAATACTCTGTGCAGTTTTTCTGGTAATTTCAGCCTGAAGAACCACTGAGCAGGGGCGGCTCGTGGCATAGGGCTGCCGGACTGCAGCCCCCTCAAAAAGAAAAAAAGAAAGAAAAAAAAATGAAAAATAAAAAAAAATATTTTTTTAAAATTCGCGGACTTGAGTCCCGGCTTATCGGTCTATCATGCTCAAGGCCGGCCGTCCCCATAGGGGACACAAGGAGCGTCTGTGCACTTTACAGTGCACAGACCCGCCAGATTATGGGACGCGTCCGGACTGCAAGAGGAGCAGCAGGGACTGGGACAGTGCCTTAGGGATCTCGTCGGCGGGAAGGAGCATGTGGATCTCGCGGGTCTTCAGTATTGCGCGGGAAGGATGTATGTACGGACGTTAACTCTGGATGTATTCATTCAGGTAAGGTGCCTTTCAATTTACAATGTTTATTTTTCTTGAGTTTGTGCTTTTTCATTTTATTTGTGTATGGTGCTTGTGCTTTACTGGAGTTTGTGTATGGTGCTTGTGCTTTACTGGAGTTTGTGTATGGTGTATGGTGCTTGTGCTTTACTGGAGTGTGTGTGTGTGTGTCACCACCATTTGTAAAAAAATTTCAGATTTTTACCTCATATTCGATCTGATCTGTTCCTCATAATATCTGTGGTTTGTAAATGTTGCAATGCTTGATATTTGATGGTGTAGTAGTAGCATTGTTGCCTCACAGCTGCAGGTTCTTGGGTTTGATTCTTGGCTGGGGTTCCTTCTTTGTGGGGTCTGTATCTTCTCCCTGTGTTTGTGTGGGTTTGCTTTTGTGCCCTCCCATGTTACAAAGACATGTCTGCATTATTTCTTCCTGGGCCTCTGCTGAAAATTTGTTTATTTGTTCCAAGTCAGACTGTCCTGATTAAAAATGTTAAATAAAATTGATAGGCATTTGAATTTCAGACTTAAGGGTTTCTGAATGTTTAATTCCTTGCGTATTTGATGGTGCAGTGGTAATATTGTTGCCTCACAGCTATAGGTTTTCTGGTTTGATTCTTGGTTGGGGTGGCTTCTGTGTGGAGTCTGCATCTCCTCCATGTGTTTGTGTGGATTTGCTCTGGTGCCCTGCCATTTTACAAAGACGTGTCTGCAGTTGTAATCCCTGCTGAAAATTGGTTTTGTTCTGTCCGCAGTAAAATTGACAGGCATTTGAATTTCAGACTTCAGGTTTCTGAATGTTTAATTCCTTGCATAATTGATGGTGCGGTGGTAGTATTGTTGCCTCACAGCTATAGGTTTTCTGGTTTGATTCTTGGTTGGGGTGGCTTCTGTTTGGAGTCTGCATCTCCTGCCTGTGTTTGTGTGGATTTGCTCTGGTGCCCTGCCATTTTACAAAGATGTGTCTGCAGTTTTAATCCCTCGTCTCTGCTGAAAATTGTTTTGTTCTGTCCGCAGTAAATTTGACAGGCATTTGAATTTCAGACTTCAGGTTTCTGAATGTTTAACTCCTTGTATAATTGATGGTGCAGTGATAGTATTGTTACCTCACAACTATAGGTTTTCTGGTTTGATTCTTGGTTGGGGTGGCTTCTGTCTGCATCTCCTCCTGTATTTGTGTGGATTTGCTCTGGTGCCCTGCCATTTTACAAAGACGTGTCTGCAGTATTAATCCCTGCATCTCTGCTGAAAATTGTTTTTGTTCTGTCCGCAGTAAAATTGACAGGCATTTGAATTTCAGACTTCAGGTTTCTGAATGTTTAATTCCTTGCAGATTTGATGGTGCAGTGGTAGTATTGTTGCCTCACAGCTATAGGTTTTCTGGTTTGATTCTTGGTTGGGGTGGCTTCTGTGTGGAGTCTGCATCTCCTCCATGTGTTTGTGTCGATTTGCTCTGGTGCCCTGCCATTTTACAAAGACGTGTCTGCAGTTTTAATCCCTGCTGAAAATTGGTTTTGTTCTGTCGGCAGTAAAATTGACAGGCATTTGAATTTCAGACTTCAGGTTTCTGAATGTTTAATTCCTTGCATAATTGATGGTGCGGTGGTAGTATTGTTGCCTCACAGCTATAGGTTTTCTGGTTTGATTCTTGGTTGGGGTGGCTTCTGTTTGGAGTCTGCATCTCCTGCCTGTGTTTGTGTGGATTTGCTCTGGTGCCCTGCCATTTTACAAAGATGTGTCTGCAGTTTTAATCCCTGCGTCTCTGCTGAAAATTGTTTTGTTCTGTCCAGTAAAATTGACAGGCATTTGAATTTCAGACTTCAGGTTTCTGAATGTTTAATTCCTTGTATAATTGATGGTGCAGTGATAGTATTGTTACCTCACAACTATAGGTTTTCTGGTTTGATTCTTGGTTGGGGTGGCTTCTGTCTGCATCTCCTCCCTGTATTTGTGTGGATTTGCTCTGGTGCCCTGCCATTTTGCAAAGACGTGTCTGCAGTATTAATCCCTGCATCTCTGCTGAAAATTGTTTTGTTCTGTCCAGTAAAATTGACAGGCATTTGAATTTCAGACTTCAGGTTTCTGAATGTTTAATTCCTTGCAGATTTGATGGTGCAGTGGTAGTATTGTTGCCTCACAGCTATAGGTTTTCTGGTTTGATTCTTGGTTGGGGTGGCTTCTGTGTGGAGTCTGCATCTCCTCCATGTGTTTGTGTGGATTTGCTCTGGTGCCCTGCCATTTTACAAAGACGTGTCTGCAGTTTTAATCCTGCTGAAAATTGGTTTTGTTCTGTCCAGTAAAATTGACAGGCATTTGAATTTCAGACTTCAGGTTTCTGAATGTTTAATTCCTTGCATAATTGATGGTGCGGTGGTAGTATTGTTGCCTCACAGCTATAGGTTTTCTGGTTTGATTCTTGGTTGGGGTGGCTTCTGTTTGAGTCTGCATCTCCTGCCTGTGTTTGTGTGGATTTGCTCTGATGCCCTGCCATTTTACAAAGACGTGTCTGCAGTATTAATCCCTCGTCTCTGCTGAAAATTGTTTTGTTCTGTCCAGTAGAATTGACCGGCATTTGAATTTCAAACTTCATGTTCTTCAGAATACATAGTAGCACAACCTTTTTCTAGCAATTTTCTAAGTTTATAAGATGAATATTTTAAATTTGTCCCTATTTTTGGGACTGTATTCCCCATTATTGGCTTCACCCAGGTTTTGTGCTAAGGTTGACAGCTATGGCAAGAACTGAATTCACTGAATATGGACTGTAGAATTGTGCATATTTACTGATAAAGGTGCACTGTAGAATTGTGCATATTTACTGATAATGGTGGACTGTAGAATTGTGCATATTTACTAATAATGGTGGACTGTGGAATTGTGCATATTTACTAATAATGGTGGACTGTAGAATTGTGTATATTTACTAATAATGGTGGACTGTGGAAGTCTGAGTAGACTTTTTTATGATAAATGTTCTCAACTGGGCAGTTTTGCCATTATGGGTGCATATGTTTTGTTTCATTGCTTACTGGAAAAATGTTCAAAACAAATTTAAAACACCCTCTAACAAGTGTACTGTATTGTACAAGGAATATAATTTTAGTACAATGAGGAAGGTGTATCAAAGAGCACATGTATGTTTCATATGCAAGGGGCCTATGATTCAAAACAGCCCAAAATTAATCTTTATCTGCCACTGGCAAAATGTATTTTCTTTGAATGTGGGTTTCAATGCTGTTTCAATGAATGTGAGTTTCAAGGGCAGAGAAGTTTTAATGCTAAGTTTTCATTGTGAGACTGCATTGCTTTGTTTAACAGATTACTTAATGTTTGTGCTGTAAAATACAAAATAAAACTTTCAAATGAAGTCCAATCATTGAAGTAAAGCAGTATGCACATTAGTGTTTATGGTAAATGGAGTGAAATAGCCAAGTAATGGTTAATTGGAATGGCTGCAGAGGCTCCAGTTCAACCATTATTTTGTCAGGGGAAGGGCAGCAAACTCAGACAGGCCCAGCTGAACTATACCTCCCAACTGTCCAGATTTTCAAAGAATGAATAGATTTTTGCTTCTTATTTTTGGTTTGTTGTTCATAAAATTTGTAGTTTTAATTCCTAAATGATTTGCCAGAAGTCACTAAATAATAAGTTTCAGACTTCATAACCTTCATAAAAATGCATGTTAAAGTAAGAGCCGTTCTATCAACTGTCTCAATTTATACAAGAGCAATTTTAGTACTGTTTATATGTGCCCCAATATATTTGGCCTTGTTCAGATTTACTGCATTAACAGGTTGAGAGGTACATGCAAATAAATTGCTTTATAGAATTAGGCATAGCCAACCTCTCAACTGTCCCCAATTTTGGCTCAAAATGTTGCTCTTCCCCTAATAATCCCTCCATAAAATAGCAATTTTGGAAGAAAACATGGAGGGTTTACAATTAAGAAATAACTGTAATAATCAAAGTTATAGATTACTTGAAATGCATGTAGATTCTTTTATTTTGTCAGCTGCTCAAGGTAGCAGTACTAATATTAAAGTGTCCCTTCTTTGACAGGTAGAAGCTGTATTGTGTGTCTATTTTATATTTTGCATCACATTTTGGTCCATTTTTCATAAAATTGTGTTTTTGGCAAATTAGTGACAAATCACTAAAGACTGAAGTTAGAAAATGACAGACATTTGAGTTTCAGATTTTATACCCTTCAGAAAATTCATACTAATGCAAGACCTATTCTATTATCTTTCTAAGTTTATTAGAGCAATATTTAAAAATTGTCCTTCTTGTTGTGCCTTTGTCCCACTTCTGTGTATGGCTTTGTCCAGATTTCTTGCTCTTGAAGTTGAGAGGTATGACAAATGTGTCAGGGCCATCACAGTCAGCCAGAGAGATTTCAAATTGTGACATGCTTGTTGCACCCCACTCCCCCATGTAGTGACTCTGGATGTGTCCAAGCAAGGCAAGGAGTAGTTGTATCTACCTTGGATGGGGAGGACACACTGCATAAGTACTACAGTGGCTTTTCATCTGTCCTTGATTTTGCAGAATGGTCTGGTTTCTGTCATATTTTTGTACTGTTGATTTATGCTTATTACTCAAAGTGCCTGTTGCTCTGTGTTTAAGTAGCAATGCTTTAATGACCATAAGGTAAGCTTGTCTGACATCGTAAGATGCAAGTAAGCTTTAATAAGCATACTGTTAAAGAACTGCCAACATTGAAAGCCTTTCTGTTGTTGCCATGCAGAGAATACTTGACTAGATAATGTATAAGCCTTGGGTATTAAAGGACAGGATTCCATTATTTTAAAAAGCTCATTACACTTGTTGGAGACTTCCAGTCATCTCTACAGGCTTTACCCGTAAACTAAACAGAATGCCAATCATGTGTGGTCCATAACCTGTACAGTAATCCTTTAAGCAATGTATCTTGAGCTTGTTTCTTGTTTGCTTTTCATTTTTACTTTTATCATGTTTTCCCCATGAAACGTTGTCAGGCAGCAGGTCTTTTTGGATAAGAAACATTTTTACAAGTGGGGCATCACATAGATTTCTACTTTCAGCATGTTGCTTGGTACTTTAATAAAGCTGAATATATTATAATTAGAACTGCAGTGCAAGGAGAAGTAGTTTGAGTTGAGTGCTTCTGGTTTTTCTTATACTTGATTTTGACTGGCATTCCAGTAATGTATTTAAAAAGTAATTTATTTTTTCATGCCTCACAACCTTTTGTTTCCATCTAGATATTAAGTAAGCTGTCATGCAGCCAATGCATTGAAATATTTTTATTCTTCTACACTTATTTTTGTCTTGATTGGACTTTCATAATGATGGTTTGCCACCCAGGGCAGCGTATTTAATTAAAGTTAGTTTTTTTGTGGTTTTGTGCATAGCTCCTCCCCTTTATGGTTGACCACACCCCTTCCCTTTGACCCCGCCCATTCAGCTGTCTCCTGCAGCCCCCCTGTGATTTGAAGTCACCAGCCGCCACTGCCACTGAGTCTTCATTGTATATCAGTTCATGTACAAGTTTAATAGTATATTAAGTACATTTAAAAATTAGAAAAGATTGGTGTATCTCTCTCTGCCTTAGTAAATTCTTTAATATTCAGTTTGTTTCTGAATAGGTAAGGACTAAAGTATGAACTTGCATTTTTTTACACACGTATTAGTATACCCGAAATGCAAACCTTATTTGTTTTGAAATTTTGCTACAACAGATAAATGACCGCATTGTCCAGGACTTAAACAAAACAATTATTTGTTTACTTAGGGTCTGTCATTGAATACTTTCAAGATGGTTGTGCAACAAACCATTTGGAACGTTGGAATAGTCCAGCAACAGCTAAACTTAACAGGGTCCTTGACTTGCCTTTGGAACATTCTGTGCAGACATTTCACAGAATTTTTAAGGTCAGAAATTTGATTGCTTGCAAAAATGCACTTTCCTTTTTTGAAGAGTGTAGTGTTGGAGTTTCATGTAGTCTTTCTGTTATATGGCTTAATAAAACTGCAGTACTAAAAAGGGTGGAATGAATACTGTAATTTATCTTTGCATTATAGATTTCAAACTTTTTTTTGTTAGACTCTTACTTAAAACATCTGTTTACACTTCTGTTTTTTGGCAAAACCCTATCAATCTGAAAAGCATATGTAATCATTACTTTATCAAATAATTGAAGGATATAATAAGGATTTATGATTGTACATGCCACCATTACTGCATGGATAATATTGAGTGAATAGCCTGTGGATGGAAGAACATTTAATTACATATTTCACTGTTCACCATACTAGTTTTAAGGCAGTGCATGGTTTGAGTTTTAAAAGCAATTTTTAACAGTCGAGGTGGGTATAGGTGACAGAGTAAAGTTAGGAATAGGAGCTGTACTGGTGTTAGTTGTGGAGAGGTCTGTGGTGGACATATTGGTCTTGGGAAAGGTAGTGGTTAGATTGCTATAGTATCTATGAAATAGGAGGTGAAGGTTGCAGCAATTTCAATGGGTGTTTTATTTGGCTCTGGGCAAGGATTATTACTAGAGACTGGGTTTAATAAAGATTTGAGAGAGCTCCAGAATTTCTTTGGGTTTTGCTTATGTTGATTTTGTAATGTAAGATAGTGTTCTCTTTTGTTTTGTAGTACTAGGCACATAACCTGGTTTCGGAGCTGTTTGTATTGGGTGAGGTCAGATGAGTTTTGTTTTTTTGCCAGATTTTCCATGATTTGTCCCTGCATTTCATGAGATCCTTAGTGGATCTTGTTAGCCAACTGGCATGAATGGTCTTTACTCTCTTTTGTCTAAGGGGAGCAAGATTGTTTAGTATGCTGAGGATGGTTGAGTAGAAGAACTCAACTACCTCATCAAGGGGAAGTGATTTTAGTGCATCCCAGTTGATGCTAAGCAACCTTTGGTTAAAGCTAGATAGACAGAACTGGGATTTATCTCTGATAACCTTGTACTGATGTTTATTACTTGTTGTGCTACATTCACGTTGTATAAAGGCCGGTAAGTGGTCACTTATACTGTTGGAGAGTGTACTAGTGGATATGATCTTATCTGGGTTGTACACTAAAATCAAGTCTAGGATAGACCCAATTAGTATTAATTTTATTAGGCCTGGTTATGATGTTAACTAGCTGGGTGAACTTATATAGATTGATATTGCAGTTAGAGTGGTGTGGGGATATGTCTAGCCAGTTGATATTTACATCTCCCAGTATGATAGTCTCATTTTTTATGTTAGTAAATGCCCAGACAAGGTGTAAAAGGAAAATCTTCAAAGATCAATACACGTTAGGTTCAAGCAAGGCACCCTTTATTACTTGCAGCAAGGAGACAAAGCATGTAGGTACAAGATTTGTCTAACTTTCTGGTGGTCAGTATAATATTCTTATAAAGTTGTCTTCATGTCACATAGAAAATGTTACTAATCTACTGCTGACGTAGTTGGACACAGCTTTCTGTATGTTACACAGGAAATGTTACCAGGCTTATTGCTGACATGGTCAGATTATTGCTGTCTTGCAAAAACATTTGAGAAAAACAACCTGGCCTTGGGCTTATTTTAGCCCACCTTGTCTCTTCAATTCTTCCATTGTACATTTCTAATACATGCAATACATTTTGTCTAGATTCAATGTACATTTCTAGCTTTGGTACAAGTAGTGCTGACTATGGTTTAAGCTTTCAAACATCTATTGTTTTCTTTATCAAGACTTCTAGCAGCTGCACATTTTCTCATGGCATAAGCAGAAATAGAATGTCTCTTATTAAGTTTCCGGTAGCTGCACATATTTTCATTGCATAAGCAGAATAAAGTGTCTTTTGTTAAGTTTCTAATAGCTGTGCAGATTCATGCAGTATGAACAGAATAAATGTATTAACCCTTTAAGCCTTTAATGTACTAAGCATGCACATTGCTATTATGCATTTTCCTAACAATTATTCTACTTTCAAAACAAGCATAAACAGTTTTTTCTTCCCTTAACCTCTTCCTACTCAGGATTTGCAGTTAAGAGAGTCATTTAGTTTAAACCCATGAAAGCATTTTCAAGTTTCAGTAACTCTTCGAGTTCGGCATCTTGGTATAAGGTTTCCGAAACTGAAATGTCTACAAAATTTTTGATTAGTCCTTTTATGCAGGGGATGCAGCAGCACCTACACACCATCAGTAGAGCTATCCCTAAACAGATGGCAATCAGAATGTTCATCAGGATACTGCCCCACCCCCAAACAATTTCTGGAAAAAGTCCGTCAATGGATTTAGTCCTGGTTTGGTCATGGCCAACACCTGCTGGATTACCTCAAGATGGTTGTCTATCTCGTGTTTGTGGTCAGGAATATATGAACAGCACTCCTTCTAGATTATAGCACACATACCTCTTCTCGCCGCTACAGTGAAGTCAAGAGCCATGTGATTTTGAAGTACCACTGTTCTCATGGCAGTCAGTTCATCGGTTACCAATTCTAGGGCAGAAAAGGTTGCATTACTCATTATTTCGAGAAGCTTAGACAATTTTCTCAGTTCCCAGATTGATTTCATTGCTCCATATGCTGGCAATACGCCTGCCCACGATATGACAGTATCACTCAGATCCATGTGTGATAGTCCTTTGTTATTTCCAGAGCCTAAGTCATGATGGTATTTCCAGGGTGCATTGATTTGTCCCACTGGATTGACAGGCTTCTTGATTTCTCGGACATTCTGAATCTTCCCTTGAGGTAAAATTGTCGTGTGTCGTATGGCCGGAACCAGGTATCCCAAAAAATAACTGCCGAACCAATTCTCGGGTAGCCATTTATATGCCTTTCTTCCGCATATAAAGTAACAGTCTTCCCCTTTAGTAGTAACTTTACTATACCCTTGCTCTGCATGAAACATTTTTCTGTCGATTATAGACAGTTGTTTGTAGAGATCAGCATTAAGTTTTACTTCTTCAATTGTCCTATGCATCAGTTTAACAAATGAATCATAGCTCATGTTGCAATAGAATCTGATGTTATTGGATTTAGTGTAGCATCTATAGGGAACAGTTACATTGCAATAGCTCCAACCCACCTTGACTGTATCATTCTTATAAAAACACACAGTTCCTTTCTGTCGAACAGACAAGTGCAATGCTATCTTATCTCTTGATGTGACATCTGATGTATCATGAATTAAGTTTTCCCAGGTCTTGTTAGCCCCTAGGGGAACTGCAGTTAACAGTAGCCCCCCATATGCTGTTGGTAAAGCTGTGCAAATCCAGCAATTCGAAACATTGAAGGTTTCAGCATACACATATTTAATTGCCTAGTAAGTATTAAAGTTCGGGTGCCACTCTGCATGCTTATTTAGTTCTACTTGTGTGGCTGAGAAAAGAAATGGCCACAATAAAAAGATTATTGTCACCAGTACAGTCAACAGGATGGTCATGTAATATTTTTGTGAAAATGGTTGTTCTGCATTTCCGTTTTCTCCGGTTCTTCCAAGTAGGTGTATTTGGATCTTACTGGATTCCATCATCTTATTTTGGACACGTAATCTTACTCTCTGCCCTAATAGGACCTTCAGCACCGATGGTTTCTTCACTGGGTTTGAGACGGATCAGTCCTATTGATCTGCCCCCCCCCCTTTGTAGCCAGACTTTGTGCTTATGGTCCCAATGGAGAGGTAAGATCTTTGTCCAATTCAAAGTTCTTTACCAGCTTGCAGTGTGTCAGGTGTATCCATGAAGCTCGTTCTGCTATTTTGACTGCAGTAGGTGTTGAAAGAAGCGATGGCGATGCCCAGTTCTTTCGCTTCATGATTTTAATCCATACCCAGTCTCCTGGTGTCACTGCCACTTCCGATGTTTCGGTTTGTTTTTTATCTGAAACAGAATTTGACTGCAACAGATGTTTAGAACTCAACAATTTTCTCATATATTCAGCTAGTGTAAAATCGGCTTCCTGGTCTGATGACATGAGAAGTTTCCACTGGGGTGTATAATAAGCTCTTCCAAACAGTTTTTTCAAAAGGAGTCAATCATTTTGCTGTAGGGACAGTTCTCATGCTCAGCAGTGCCAGGGGTAAACAGTACAACCAAGTTTTTCCTGTCTCAGCTATTAATTTTCTCAATTTGCTTTTTAATATACCATTATGCCTTTCAACCAGCCCTGCAGACTGTGGATGGTATGCACAATGATTTTTTTAAAAAAATACCAAAATGTTTACTTAACTGCTGTATGGTTTGATTTACAAAATGTGTACCATTGTCACTGTGGATTCTTTCCGGAATGCCAAACCTAGGAATAATTTTCTTGACAAGTACTTTTGCCACTGTAGCTGCATCCGGATTTTTGGTTGGAAAGGCTTCACCCACCTGGAAAACATATCTATAATGACAAGACAATACTTTTTATTTTCACATTTGTTCAATTCTATGAAATCCATACACATAGTGTGAAACGGATATGGTGGTGTGGGGAAACTCCCTTGATTGGGCTTTATCACCCCCTGTGCATGATGTTTGTTATAAATCTGACACATCAAACAAAATTTTTTAGAGTAGTTTGTAAATCCGTACATTGTAAACATTTGATTCACCAGCTGTACCATCCCCCTGTAGAGACATGGCATTGCCCATGGCTCAACAATGCTGCATAGCAAAACAAATTAGAGGGTAGCATTGGTTTTCTTTCTTTAGAGATGTACAGTCCCTTTTCGAGGACTGCTCCTTGTTTTATCCATCACTGTTTTTCAGCTTACGTAGTGAGTGTCTGCACTGTTTTTAACATGTCTAGAGCTAAGGTTTCAGATGGTTGCAATTCCTTATTTAAAAGAAATACTTCTGTGGCCGCTTGTTTTGCAGCTGTATCAGCTCTCGCATTACCTTTTGAAATCCTATCCCTTTGCTTGGTGTGAGCTGTACATTTGCAAATGGCCACTTTCTGAGGTAACTGAATAGATTCTAAAAGATCTAAAATAAACTGTGCATGATTTATAGGTTTGCCAGTAGATGTTATCATTCCCCGGTTTTTCCACTGTTGTGCAAACACATGTACAGTGGAAAAAGCATACTGGCTGTCAGTAAAAATGTTTACAAATTTACCCATTGCTAGGGTACATGCCCATATCAGGGCAATCAATTCTGCTGCCTGTGCAGATAAATAGTGTGGTAAAGATTTTGCTTCTACAATCTCAGTATCAGAGACTACTGCATATCCTACTAGGTTTTTTCCTGCAGGACCCCTTTTACACGAGACATCCATGTAATATGTCACCTCGGCACTGTCCAAGGGGACGTCAGTGAGATCTTTTCTAGGTAGGGTCTTTTGTTCAATTACCTGCAGGCAGCAGTGGGGTGTGCCATCTGCAGGGGTTTGGAGCAGCGTAGAAGGGTTCAAAGTTGTACATCATTCATTTGTCATATGAGGTTGGCTCAACAATATAGTCATGCAGGAAAGATGCCTAGAAGGGGAGAGATATGCCACTGTTTCTTGCAGTAAAATGATCACGACTGCATGGGGCACTCTCAAAGAGAGAGGGTGGAACAAAACTACTAAAGCTGAAACCTGCACTTCCATTGCAGCTGCAACTACTGCTTGTACACAGTGGGGTAAGGATCATGCCACTGGGTCCAGTTGTGATGAATAATAAGCGATGGGGCATTACTTATCCCCGTGCTGTTGTGTTAATACTGATGTCATGTAACCCTGCTTGCAAACTACAGTCTGGAAAAAAACAGTTATGATAGTTTGGCAATCCCAGAACTAGTGAGGATGCTATTAACTGCTTTAGTTTACAAAAGGCAGACTCTGCCACTGGTGTCCATTGTAACAAATCCTGCGCTGTCATAGGCGTCTTATATATAAGGTCAGTTAAGGGTGCAGATTCCAAAGTGTAGTTTGGAATCCAGCTTTGGCAAAAATTAGTTGTACCCAGGAAGGACATCATTTCCTTCTTGGTAGTGGGTTTTGGTGCTTGTAAAATTGCTACTTTTCTGTCCTCATCTAACATTCTACCTTCCTTGGATATTACATGTCCTAGGTATTTAACCTGTTTTTTCCCAAGCTGCAGTTTGTCTTTGTTTACCTTATGTCCCTCAGCAGCTAAAAATCGTAGAAGTGGTATGGTATCTTCCTTACAATCCTGTTGGGTGGGGGCCGCCAGCAGAATGTCATCAACATAAAGTAAAACCTGGCTACCTCTTGGTGGGTTGAATCCCGCCAAGTTGCTTGCCATTTCTTGTGAGAATATCATTGGGCTTTCACAATATTCCTGTTGTGTATATGTATATCTTTTTCTCTGAAATGTAAATGCAGGCCAATACAGGCTATCAGGGTGTATCGGTATCGAAAAGAATGCATTGCTAATGTCTACCACAGAAAAATACTTTTGTTGAGGTTTTAAGTCATTCAACAGAGTGTGTGGATCTGGCACTATGGGTGCCCTTGGTATTACCGCGTCATTTACAGCTTGCAAATCCTGGACCATATGCCATTCTCCATTGGCTTTTTTAACTGGAAATAAGGGTGTGTTACATAGTGAATCAGAAGATTCTATTAGTATCCCTCCTTTAAGTAAGGATGCTATAATAGGCTTTATCCCTGCCTCTGCATCTTTTCTTAAGGGATACTGTCTTTTTTGTGGTCTGAATGCTGACTTTGGAGTGATAGTGACTGACCCCACTGTATGAATGAGTCCTACATCTGATTTCCCTGATGACCAGAGAGTCTCTGGTATACCTCGCAAGGCGTTTTCTTCCTCCTTTAATAGGAGTGTCCATCAGCTGTCTTTGCTAGATTGTAAGCGCACAGCTGGGTTGGTCTGAGTTATCCAATTCAATTTTTGTACTCGTATCCTCTGTCCTGACAGTTCTAGTTCTGTCTGTTTCTCCCATCTCGTGGCTTTTTCTCCTAGGTCTGCCCATTTTATATTTTTGTTTTTAGTTAAACTAACATGTGGTAATCGATTAGATCTATAAATTGCAAAAAACTCCTGGGGCAGTGAACAGCTGGCTACTCTGTTCCCTTCTGTGTCCCAGTACAGGTTACGCAGCATCAATCTATTTGTATGATTCTTAAATAATTCTTTCTCATATTCCTTATCAGGTCCTGGTGTGTTACAAAAATACAGGGTACAGTGCAACAGGTGTTAATTATCAGTGTCAAGGGAGGGAAACTTACTGATGGCTATGCTCATTAGTTCCTCGGTCACAGTCCCTGGACCAGTCGTAACCAAGTCCTGGCTGTACCAGTAAAACATTTCACCCTCCGGTTACACCACAAAGGTATTATTTATTGCTGTGCTTCCATACCCTGCATGGTTGTGACTACTGCTATACCAAATATCCGCATAAGGTCTCTGCCCAAGAGATTTACTGGGCATTTTGCATAAACTACAATTTTGCTTTTCTGTGTTAATCCTGGAACTGGATCAGTTATTGCAATATTATGGGAGAGAGGCTCCCGATACAGCTGTCCATTAACTGCTTTGACCTGTATGTAATCAGGTGACTCTATGTTTTCTGGTAGTTTGGAGGGGTGTATCAGGGTCCGTGATGCCCCTGAATCACACAAAAATTTGACCTCCCTTCCTTCTACCAAGAGTGTAACTTCCGGTTTTGTGTCTGCTAAATAGAGTTCTAAGCTCAACAATGCTAGGTGTAATATTTCATTTTCTTCATTGTCACTAACTTCCTGCACTACCTCTACTCCCTCTTTCACATTCTCATTTGTCCTTTCTTTGCTAGCCCCTTCTAGTGATTCTTGACTATCATATAGTCAGTCCTCATCCTCCTTGTCTTCCGTTGTTGCCTTCTTATTTTTCCTGCTATCCCTTGCCAAAAGTCCCTTTTTACCACATTTAAAACATTCTCCTCTTTTCTTATGCCCCTCAAAGTCCTCTGATCACTGATCAGACTGCTTGTTTCCCTGTGCGTTTTTCTTGCCCTTTTTCCCAGACTGCACTACATAAACTTCTGCTCCGTCTTCTACAGAAAATACTTGAGCTTTCTTTTTCTTTTTGCTATTAAAATGCCTTTCGGCATGTCTAGCATATTCAAGTAATGATTGTAACCTGCTGGTACGATGGTCTACCATGTGTTTTGTAATAAAACTGCTTATAGGTGCACTACTGCCTTTTAAAAATGCATTCTTTAACTGCTGTTCATATGGGGAATCTTGCGTTTGATCTTCAGGAACCTGCATTTCACAGTGGTTATTAAAACAGTCTAACAATCTGGCATAGTACCGGTCAATTGTTTCACCTTCTTGTTGGATGCATTGATTAATGCAAGTCCAGTCTACCCTAGGTCTCCAATTTTCAGAGATGCGGTCTGTAAGACCTTTTACTCTTGTGTCTAATTCTGCGCTGCTATGTGGAAGGGGTCTTTGTGCAACGTCATGAGGGTTCCAGTTGCCACAAATCATGTACCAATCTGGCCCTACAATTTGTCTAACTACTTTTTCTACTTCTTCTCCATTTAAGTTATAACTTAACCTCATTCCTTGTAAGTCTTCTGAGAATTTTCTAAAATTAATCTTCGGATGGGGAATTCCCTCAGTGGCTTTCCGGATATCTTCCAGAGTCCAAGGTCTATATACTAAGTTGGGTCCTGATTGTCCTGACCTGCCTGAGGATTAGGTACTTCTATAAGTGGGCATATTTCTTCTTCTTCTCCTATAGATCATGAATTCTTAACTATTTGCCATAACTCAATACCTTCTTCTGATTTACTTGCCTTTGTTTGGGACCTGGTCCCAGTGGGATCTCTGATTTTAGTTAGTTTAAGTTTTATAATATCTCTATCTTCAGTGACCACAAGATATAGTGAGGGTGGACTAACCTGTTCACTCGCTTCATATTCTGGTAAGGGAGGTGGAGGTGCTGATGCTATTACTAAGTTATTATCCTCCTTATCTAAAAACATTGCTTTTGAATCTTTGTTCCTTTGGTCCCTACGGTTTACTTCCTCTAGCCACCTGTGTGCTTGAGGAATTCCTAACCGCTGTTGCTTTTTTACCTGACCCTTGGAATCGTTTTTGAGTTGTTTGATAAGTTTGATAAGCGAGGATTTTTCTAATTTTCCGTCGAATTCATATTTATAAACCCATTTTGAAAAATATCTAATATTATTGGCGCGTTGCGACTGCATATATTTTGCGTCTTCCATTAACGGCGGGTTCTGGGATGTTTTTGTGTAATTATTACCCATTTTATTTTACCTTTGATTGTTATGTAACTTCTCTTAATTTTAATGTGTACCACGGATGTTGTTATAGTCTCTTCGGAATGACTGCCCACTTATTCTGTTTCTCCTGATCTATGACAAGACAGTACTCTTTTTTTTATCCCTGACTGTAAGAAAAATACAATCTGATAAAAAACAATACACTTCTAGTCCCTGTTCTGAAACAGAAAACAGAAAAAAGTAGATTTACCTTACCTGAGCCCACATGATTGATCACCGATTCACGGAGACCCATCCTTCAGTCGCAGATCAGAAGATGGCTGGCCTCTTTTGACGACAATTCAGTCTGAGGACTTTTCATATAAGAAAAAACTATTTGGTTTCTTCCCCGTACGGTTTCAGCCACCTGGCCATCTGATCCGAGGTGAAGAGAGAGTTCCGGTCTGAAGGGCCATTCTGTAAAAGGAAAATCTTCAAAGATCAATACACGTTAGGTTCAAGCAAGGCACCCTTTATTACTTGCAGCAAGGAGACAAAGCATGTAGGTACAAGGTTTGTCTAACTTTCTGGTGGTCAGTATATTATTCTTATACAGTTCACTTCATATCACATAGAAAATGTTTCTAATCTACTGCTGACATAGTTGGACACAGCTTTCTGTATGTTCTACAGAAAATGTTACTAGGCTTATTGATGACATGGTATATTATTGCTGTCTTGCAAA
The DNA here is from genome assembly GCF_019279795.1 of Protopterus annectens. Lineage (NCBI taxonomy): Eukaryota > Metazoa > Chordata > Ceratodontiformes > Protopteridae > Protopterus > Protopterus annectens. The sequence continues at coordinate 501,666,549 of NC_056747.1, read as the reverse complement.
AACATTTGAGAAAAACAACCTGGCCTTGGGCTTATTTTAGCCCACCTTGTCTCTTCAATTCTTCCATTGTACATTTCTAATACATGCAATACATTTTGTCTAGATTCATGGTACATTTCTAACTTTGGTACAAGTAGTGCTGACTATGGTTTAAGATTTCAAACATCTATTCTTTTCTTTATCAAGATTTCTAACAGCTGCACATTTTCTCATGGCATAAGCAGAAATAGAATGTCTCATATTAAGTTTCCGGTAGCTGCACATATTTTCATTGCATAAGCAGAATAAAGTGTCTTTTATTAAGTTTCTAACAGCTGTGCAGATTCATGCAGTATGAACAGAATAAATGTATTAACCCTTTTAAGCCTTTAATGTACTAAGCATGCACATTGCTATTATGCATTTTCCTAACACAAGGATTTCCTCAAGAACTGGGATGTTATTGTCTGGAGGAATGTAAATAACTATCACACAGAGGTTTTTGCAATTATTCATTTTAAGGAAAGAAACTAGAAGTTCAGCTGTGGAGAACTGTGGGATGGGTTTTGTATATGGGATAATAGTGAAAATCATTAGAAATGAATTTAAGTAACTTTGAATAACCGCTGACCTGTTTGCGAGTTTGTTCCTGTATATTACTCCACTTCTGCGTACCTCATGGTTTGAGCTGCTTCATCTCTGGATCCCATTCTGACACCGTGTCAAATGTGTCATATATTCAAATGAGACATTGAGGCTGAGTATGCTTTCATGGCATTTATTATACATACACACATCAGAAACTGTAACTTGTACTTATACTCCTTACTTCATTTGCTTACTGACTGACTTGTTACTTCTAACATACACACATGTGCATCTCCATTCAAGCTTACATTCACACTGACTGGCTGCACAAAATGGCAATGATGTCACATGTGCTCAGTAACTTACATGTACGTGCTGTCTAGCTACAGTTGCTGATTGGTTCAGTATACACACTGATCTACATTTGATGTTACCCAAAAGTGATCTTTGGAACACCTGCAATGTGCACAGAATTGACTCCTGCAATTCATATGGAGTTACATATAATGGTAGCATATCTAAATAAGACTACAAATACTTATTTATGAGACAAATGGCTCATACTAATATTGGAACTGTCTGGTCATCTTTGTTCCACATTGCTGTCATTTCTGCCTCCAAATCCTGGTCTTTCATGACTTTGTGTCTCTCTGTATGTAAGCATTTGTAATCAATGGGTGTATCAATTTCAAAGATCATTGCTACTTTTGTCTTCTTTTCATAGGCTGCTATATCTGGATGTTCATCGTGTTTCACTGTTGCAGTCATGACTGTAGGGTTCTCCCCTGCCGGCAGGCAGTCCTCGGTTGGCCAGAATCCCAAAGTCTGGGTCCGGCATCGGCTGTTCAGCCATGCTCCCTGATGTCAGAGTGCCAGGAGTACAAAGCTGACAGCCGACGCCATGTTCTCCAGTCTTTCTTGCCATGCGGTGATAGCAGTTCGCAAGTGCCGGTCGGCTGACTCCTGACAATTTTTTCAAAACAAACTTCAGTCCAAAGACTTTCTTCTCCTACTCAAAGCTAAGTACCCCGTTGGGGAAACTTTTTTCTTGCTCCAGTCCGATGTCAGAAAAAGTTAATAATTGTATTTCATGTGGGAAGCAAATACCTCATAAGGATTTTCATTCTTACTGTATTCCTTGCTTAGGCCCTTACCACGACATAGCTAGTTGTCGGTTTTGTGGTAGATTCAATCAACGTACAATTAAACGAAGCTACGATTTTGCATTTCATTACTTTGGTAGGCATTTTAATTACAAAATGTCGTCGGATACAGTTCCGGCTACCGGAGTTCACAAACGATGCAAGGACAAAGACAGGCCTCCGAGGTCCAAATCAGACGATATTGTACAAGCAGAGCCAGCTTCAGGTTCGGTCGTCATCAGTGAGGTGCTTTTGCAGCCCCTGTCATCGGCCATTTCGGAACCGATGGCTGAAATGGACTCCCACGAGGAGCCAACTAGGCCTTTGAATATTTCTGTTGCAGGACCTTTGGACAGTGCTCCTTCAGATGGGTCCGTAGCCGCTGTGCAGGTACAGGCTTCCGAAGGGGTTTTCAGGCCTACTCAGCTTCTAATAAAGGCAAAGCCAAAGACAAAGGCAAAGACTCCTTCCAAATCAAAGACTGCAGCGCAGGCCTCTTCTGATCCGGCTCCCAAGTCTCAGAAACAGTTACTTAAGATGGCGGAGGACTTACTTACTATGATTAGGGGTTCACATTCCCCTCCAGATAAAAGGCCAAGGCAGGAAGTTTATTATGACTCCTCTGATCAGGCTTCTGTTTCTTCAGTTTCTTCTTCTGACCAGGAATATTCTTTCCCTCCTTATGAGGATTCTGATGCTGAGGAATCCATTCCTTCAGCTTCTCCCCCTGAGGATTTCTCTTTTGCGGAAACTTTGCATGAAATGAGGGAACATTTCCACTGGGAAGGACAGGAGTATTCGGAATCTAAGAAAAGACTAAGGGATTTTCTTCTTCTTCCCCAACATAGATCCCTGGCTATTTCTCCTTTTTGGATATTGTGGATGATGCTTTTTCGGAGGCTAACTTAACTCCTGACTCTTTTCCTCCAGCTCCTGTTAAGCCAGACAGATATTATAGGGTTCCTGATTCCCATCAGTTTTTATATAAGAACCCTACTGCTGACCCTGAAACCATTTCTCAGGGTCCTAAGGGCGTTAAGGCCGCTTCTGCTAAAAACCCCATTCCCACTGAGAAGGATTCCAGATCTTTAGAAAGATGGGGCAAAAAAGTGTACACTTCTGCTACTTTATCTATTAGGGCTTTAAACTGTCAGTTTCATATGCTGAAATATCAGCAATTTCTCCTGTCTGTTTTAAAACAAAAGCTAACTTCCATTTCCGCCTGTGCAGATGATAAGGAATTACATGACTTAATGCATGCCACTGAACAAGTTGGGAAGCATGGTTTACACTGAGGATTTGATGCCTTGGAGGCTTCTTGTAGGGCTGCTGCCTCTGGCACAGTAATTAGAAGGCATGCATGGTTAAAGGAACAAAATTTGCCAGATCAAGTAAAAGCTAAATTATTGGATGCACCTGTTCAGCATAATGTTTTGTTTGGATCTAAAGCTGAAGAGGTGATTAAAAAGATGGAGGACAAGGCAAAATCCATGCAAACAGTTAAAGATTTCTTACAAGTACAGCCACCCAGATTTAGTAGGAATTGGCCTACAAAAAATTGGTCCTTTCCCAATTCAGACAGGCCTCAGAGGGGTAGATACAGACACTCCCGAGGAAGGCCTCAAACGCAAGCCTCTTATAGACCAAGACAGTGGACTGCTTCCACCCCTAGGGGAGGAGAGGACAGATTGCAAGCTCATAGGAAACAGACTCAATGACTCCCTCTGTTGGGCTGCAGGAACTTCTTGCCTGGAAGCCCCTCTCGGAGGAAAACTTTCTCTTTTTCACCTAGATTGGACTCATATAACCCAAGACAAGTGGGTTCTGGATGTGGTTTCAAGAGGTTACAAATTACATTTTCATACCCTACCAAGGCCAGGCGGATGGCCAGATCTTCCAAAACATCAATGGTCAGAGGCCTTAAACCAGGTGGAAGCTCTCTTGGCTATGAAAGCCATAGAACTAGTTCCACTTTCAGAGATGGGACAAGGTTTTTACTCAAGGCTCTTTCTAGTCCCCAGGAAGCAAAATTCATGGAGACCCATTCTGGATCTGTCAGTCTTGAACACTTTTCTAGAGATACCAAAATTCAAGATGCTTACTCTACAGCAGCTACTTCCACTGCTGACCAAAAATGCATGGATGGTAACTTTGGATTTAAAGGAGGCATATTTACACATTCCCATCAGGCAGGAATGCAGAAAATACCTCAGGTTCAAGGCCGGATCCGCTGCCCTTTGGATTGTCTACTGCGCCCAGGGTCTTCACCAAATGCCTGGCTCCAGTAGTAGCTTATTGCAGACTCAAGGGAATTCAAATTTACCCTTATCTGGACGACTGTCTTATTCAGGCAGACAGCAAGGATGTCTTACTCCAGCATCTACAGTTTGCTCAGAATCTTCTCAAGTTCCTGGTATTCACTGTAAACATAAAAAAGTCAAATTTGACACCCTCACATCAGATAATTTTTCTGGCCATTTCTCTAAACACAACAACCCAGATGGCATTTCTGACATACGAAAAACAATTACAGCTGGCTTCAACTTTCAAAACCTTGGCAACTTTAACTCAGATATCTGCAAGGAGATTCCTGCAGGCTTTGGGTTACATGGCCTCCTGCATCCTTCTCATACCATATGCAAGACTACATATGAGGAAAATACAGTGGTACCTAAAAAGTGTATGGTCTCAGCATTGCCACAGTTTAGACATACTGATCTCCGTCCTACCTTGTCTTCAAAAGGAATTCCTTTGGTGGTCCAAGGCATGTACTCTAAACAAAGGAAAACCCTTCTGTCTGCCTCCTGCCACTCAGATACTAACCACGGATGCCTCAGATTATGTATGGGGAGCCCATTTTCAGGGCAACTGTCTGCAGGGCCTTTGGACAAAGGATCAGAAGCACATGCATATCAATTTAAAGGAAATGTTAGCCGTTCAGAAAGCTCTATTGGCCTTCAGGAATCTTCTACAACCAGGACAACTACTGATACGGACAGACACCACCACAGTTATGTGGTACATAAACAAGCAAGGGGGATCTCATTCCTACCCCCCTTTGCAGACTAGCCATGGATCTTTGGAACACAGCTCTAGCTTGCAATCTGGACCTTCAAGCTCAGTTTCTACCAGGAAAGCAAAACTTCCTGGCAGACAGTCTGAGCAGAAACCTTTCGGACCCACACGAATGGATGCTGGACACCGAAATATTCAAGATGATTACAGCAGTCTGGGGATGTCCTCACATAGACCTCTTTGCATCCCACCTTAATCATCAACTACAGATTTTTTGCACCAGGACTTTTCACGAACAAGCTTGGAAGGTGGATGCACTATCATTCAGTTGGAGAAACCTCTCGAGATATGCCTTTCCACCTCTTCCTCTTCTTCCATGGGTATTATTAAAGATCAAACAGGACAAGCCCAAGATGATAATCTTGCTGGCCCCAAATTGGCCTCAAAAGTTTTGGTACCCAACACTGACAAACCTTTGTCTGGGGCCCCCTTGGGTTTTACCACAGACTCCAAACCTTCTGTCCCAACACCAGGGTCAGGTTCTACACTCCCATGTCAAAACTCTCAGCCTGGCGGCCTGGTTAATCCAGGGTCTTTGATTCATTCTCTCCTACCCAAGCAGGTTATGGATGTCATTTTAGAAGCCAGACGTCCTAGCACTAGAAAATCTTATGCAGGAAAATGGAAAAGATTTTGTTCCTGGATGCAGGCTCAGGATTCTGATCCTCTTCTTCCCAACATTCCTCTGATTTTACTTTACCTGACAGACCTCTTACATAAGGGTCTCTCTTTCTCTTCCATAAAGATACATGCCTCTGCTATTTCTGCTGATTATATTACAGACCCTCCAGTCTTTTCCCACCAGCTCATGAGACAGTTTCTCAGAGGAGCTAAGAACTTAAGGCCCCCTAGATCTCCTCCCATTCCTGCTTGGGATCTCAACTATGTTTTGGAAAAGCTCACCTTACCTCCTTTTGAGCCTGCTGCCACTTCTGACATCAAGTTTTTATCTTGGAAGACAGCCATCCTGTTAGCTCTGACCTCTGCCAGGAGAGTTTCGGAGTTGCAAGCTCTCATGGGTGTGGAACCTTATATTATTTTTCATCAAGACAGGGTGTCTTTAAGGACTAATCCTACTTTCATGCCTAAGGTGGTTTCCAAAGTGGCTTTAAATCAAACTATTCACTTGCCAACTTTTTCCCCACTCCTCAAAATAAAGGGGAAAGGATCTTACATTCCTTGGATGTACACAGACAACTACGTTTTTACCTGGACAGAACCAAGGACATCAGGAAATCAGAGCAATTGTTTGTTTCTTATGCTTCAAGTTCCCAAGGTAAAGCCATTTCAAAACAGACCATTTCTAAATGGATTGCTCATGGAATCGGATTTTGCTATTCACACCATGGAAAGCAAATCCCAGGGAGTGTAAGGACTCACTCTACCAGAGCTGCTGCCACTTCAGCTGCCTTCCTCAGGGGAGTTCCTACCAAAGACATTTTGGAAGCTGCAACTTGGAGTTCAGTGCATATTTTTTCCAAGCACTACAATCTACCTCTCTACTCTAAGTCTAGGGCAGGCTTTGCTTCTGCAGTCTTGCAGGGCCTTTTAGCCGCCCCCTCTACTTCATGACCACCTCCCTTTCATTCTGCTTTGGGATTCTACCCTACAGTCATGACTGCAACAGTGAAACACGATGAACATTGTACTTACCATAAATGTAGATGTTCGAGTGTCTTCACTGTTGCAGTCTGGGTTTCCCTCCATCCTGTCCCCTCTTATTTTTTCTTTTGTGTGGTTCCTTTTTTCACCCTTCTTCTGAGGTATATTTGCAAAGGGTATGGGACCTTACTCATTTTGGAACTCCTGACATCTGGGGCAAGAAAAACTGGAGAACATGGCATCAGCTGTCAGCTTTGCACTCCTGGCACTCTGATGTCAGGGAGCATGGCTGAACAGCCAATGCCAGACCCATATTTTGGGATTCTGGCCGACCGAGGACTGCCTGAGGGCAGGGGAGAACCCTACAGTCATGACTGCAACAGTGAAGACACTCAAACATCTACATTTATGGTAAGTGTACACAACTGTACTTTTTCTCACATCTATTTTTAAACTGTAGGAAATTGGTGATCCCATGTGATATAACTTTCATCATTCTCTATTATGCTTTGTGGCTCGTGTTTCCAGTGCTTCTCATCTACTTCAGTATTTTAATGTTTGCACAATCCCCAATGCAACAGACTTACCACATAATTATGCCCTTCAGTATACAGGCCCTCTGCCCTTAGTTTATCACACCCAGCAACAAGGTGTGCGATTGTTTCAAGTTTTGTTTTATAGAACCTGCACTTGTCTGTTTCTCCCTTGTGCTCAGTGGACTTTGTAAATCAATGTGTAAGTAATCCACTGTCCTTGGCTGCTAATATTAACCTTTTATATTTTGGTTTACATTCACCTTTAGTTAACCACCCCTGCATCAGATGCTGATCTCCATGTGGTTGTTCCAGGAGATTTCTGTTTTTGAAAGTATATTTATACCTTTTCCACATTTTTTGTCTTCTCATCTGATCCATCTCCTTATATTCTTTCTTTTGATTTTTTTCCTTCAAAAACACATAAACAGAAATATATTTAATACAGTTGTAATTAGCAACTATACAATTTAAAAGAAAATGGTAAATATTATATATATATATATATATATATATATATATATATATATATATATATACAACATGCCTGTGAGACGACTAAAACACATTTTGATACTCCAGGGAGTAAGATTCAGTATAGTATGTAGTAATATATGTTATATAAAACATTATGGGAAGCAAATTCAGGAGATAGAGTTCTGCTGAAATAAATCAATTAGAGATAATAATTTCATCTTAAGATTCTTGAGAAATGTTTTGGGAAATAAACTACTTTTGTTTATTTTAGTCTCGGTTAAGGCTACTTCTTTTAAAGAAGATAAAAATTCTTCAAAGGATGGCAGTGAAATTGATCTCCAATGCTGAGTGATACTTTTCCCTGCCACTACCAAAATGGTCCAGAGTTTGTGCTTACCATTTATATTAGATAGCACTAAAAACCTAGGTAAAGAAAAAAAAATCAAGCCATAAAGCTTTCATGAATATTCTATGGAATTCCAAAAATGTTTCAAAGAAGGGCAGTCAAAAATATATGCATCCACTCTGCATTACAATTCTTGGTACACCTCCAAGAATAAATTGTGCTGTTTTTATTTGTTTTGGCCATTCTATCTAGAGTTAAGAAAGGTATGTGTAAAAATGTCCTAATAAATATACACCAATGTTGAGACCAAGATGCACTTTAACAGAATTTAATATTTTCAATTTCTGTTCTTAAGTAAAGAGTTATGATCCAATTTTATATGGGTCCAAAATCGTCATTTAAATTTCTGCTGTACTCCAAACAGAATTTATTATAATTTAGAGATAAGGTTTTCTACCTTAGATTTGTAGCACAGTATATGATAGAATAGCAGAATTAGTTTAAAGCTTTCTTTATGACATGAATGTGTAAGAAGTTAACATTTGTCTTGAGCTTGTATTTTATTATTCTGTAAAAGTAAGCAGTCTTGAGAAACCATATCATAATCTTGTATAAGCTGTTGAAGATCTTGTACTTTTAGATCTTATTATACAGCAAAGTTATAAAAATCACTTAAACCCTTCCTTAAAAGCCAAACCACTTAAACACTAAGCTTTTTGAAAGATATTTATTGCTATTCAGCTTAGCTGTTGTTTTTTTTATAACTTTGCTGTTTTATTAGTTTTATTAGTTTTTAGGGTTTTAAATGTTTTGACAGAATTTATTTACTGTGTTTTTAAGTGCTTAATTAATTTGATTAATAGACTTGACTGATTTACTTTAATTGTTGATTTGATGAGATACTATTTAAATGCTATAATTATTTCATTTGAATGTATAAGTCTGAAGAAGCAGTCAGTTAAAGATCGTGAAACCGCTTACTTTGTGTATTAAACAACGTTGGTTTCAACTATATACTCTTCAGCTGTGGTCTGTTCGATTTTTTCCTTGCATAAAATGCAGAAACTTCAAAATATTTCTCTGCCTATTTCTTTAACTATGGACAGGAATGACTTGCTGAGTAATACAAAAGGATTACTCTGTACTTTCAATGTGTTTAATCCTAGCTCCTCACTTCACTTTGCACAAGAAAAACAATATATCCCTTGGCATCTGGCAATAAATTCCAGTCATATGAGCAGAGAGGGGAAGGGGATTTTGAGTTTTCAGGTAATTCTCCTCATACTGAAGATTCTGAGGAAAGTAATTTTATGTATATTTTCTTCAGGAAAGATTAACTTTTTCTGACTCTATTAACAGAATTAGAGATTTACTTTAGTGGAAACAGAATGAAGTCCTTATTTTGCTGCAAAAGTACTATGATTTGCTACAAATGGGTTTTCCTCATCCTGTAGCTGACCCTCCAGTGTCGTCTGCATTTGAAGATGTTTTCTTAACAGTTTGCATTATGCCTGACAGTCAGCCCCATGCCACCAAAAAGTGTCTCATGTTGTATGAAGGATCTCAGGCACTTAAATTCCTGTCCTTTAACACCAAATCAGATCATGCAGTGCTATAGTTTTCTAAGATTTGTACTGATAAGCATATTTTGAAGGATAATACCATTTCCACTAACAAGTAAAGGAAAACTTTTGACAGATTTGGAAAAAGAGTTTATTTTTCATCTAAATTAACTTACAGGATTTTGAACTGCTAGGCTCAAATGTTAAAACTGTTGCTGTCCTCTTTTGAGAACCTGGTTGACTCTGGTTCTTGATTATTTGTGTGAGTTATCCTCTGGCCTCTGTTATTCCTCCATCAGTGCTCATCTTTTGGCTATATATGATTGTCTGCTCTTAGATCCCCACTTTCTTCTTCTCTTCAAGTCAATAAGTTTTTGAAAAGGGGTTTATGCATCTATCCACATAGAAAACAGGTGGTTCTTCCTTGGGAATCTTAATTTTGTCTTTTAAATAGTGACACTTCTAGTTGAACCAGCTCATCAGGCTGAGTTGAGGTTCTTAGCATGGAAAACTGTGCTACATATTGCTCTGACATCTGATAGACGAGCATCTGAGTTACAAGCACGTATGGTGAGTCCGCCCTACCTCATTTTCATTTAGGGCAGAGTTTCATTGAGAACGTATTCTTCTTTTATGCCTAAAGTGATTTCAGGTTTTACTTTAAGCCATATTATTAGTCTCTCTTTATTCTTCTCAGAACTTGAAAACAAGGGAGAGAGAATATTACATACTCTGGATGTCCACAGGAAGCTCTGATACTACCATGACAGAAGTAAATCCTTCTGGCAAGCCGATTGGATATTTGTCTCCTTTGAAGTTAAGAAAAATGATAATCTATTGCAGAGCAGGGAATTTCAAGATGGTTGATGCATGCTATTTCCTTCTGTTATGCTCACCATAACAGGGTACATCTAGACAGAGTTATTGCCCATTTTACCAGGACTTTGGTGTCATCTGTTGCTTTCTGGAAAGAGGTTCGAAAGGCAGCAATTTCCTCCTCTGTGCATAACTTCATAAAGCATTACAAACTGGATTCTTTTTACAGGTCCAGAACAGGCTTTGAAAGGCCCATTCTCCAGGGGTTAATGGATTCTCAAATTCCTTCCTCTTCCTTATATGTTTATAAGCTAGGGAAATCTACTCTGCTAGCTTTGACTACTGCAACAGTGATCTAAATGTTGAACATATTACAGTTTCATTAAGTAAACTTGCTATAACAGTAGATTTTCTAATAGATCATTGCTGCAGTAGCCATCCCCTTCCACCACCATCTTTATATATATAAGGCCTGATGTGGATATACATATGTCCACAACTGGGGTCTTGGTAGGAATGTTAAATTTGTACATAAATTTCCATAGTGCTACCCTTACAGTATCTAAAGGTATCAGAAAACATAACACATAAAATAAGAAGTATACTGTACTTGACATTACAGAAATGCGACCCATGAGAAAAAGAATCTGTTCACCATGGCTTATGTGGTAGATGCCCAGCTGCACTTTTGCCCACAGCTTCTGCTTCCTGCAGCTTTTGAAATGGCACAATATAGAGGAAATGGCTTGTAATATACAATGGGTATTTAGTCAAATGCCTGGCCAGTATCATACTGAAACCAGACAGCCATAGATAGCTTAACCCCCATGCGCCACCTTACTCGTGTAGTAAACATAACCCTGATGATACATTTAATCCTACTCAACACAATACCTTACCAAAAACCCTTTTTCTATCATTATTACTACAAAAGACACTCAGACACGCACACACAAACTACAGTACATCATTGCATATGCAAACTGTTCAGACTATCAACTTATGTAGTGCTTACACTAACTGTAAACCAAAAACACTCAAACACACTCTCACATTTCAAATATAAACAAAAACACAAAACAAAACACTAAATGTATGTTTCCCTATCACTAAACATGTCAGTGACTGGTGATTGTATTGTTTACATATTGTTTACAATTTGTCTGATTATGCTCTTACGGATGATGAACATTTTGTTTTGAACAAGGGCCTAACATTTGTGCCTAGTAGGGATAGCAGTTTTAATGAGATTATCATGAACATTATGCTATTTGGCAGGAATGTTATGTTAAAGGAAATGTATGCTAATGACAGCCAACCACAACAGTTTGTTTTGAGACAACCCAGTTGTTTTGTCCCACTGTTCGACTCAACTATGCAGACCTCCATGGTTTACAGAGAAATGCAGATCTGATTATCAAGCAAGCAGACAAGGGGGGAGCAGTGGTGGTCATGAATAGAAGCATGTATTTTGATAAACTCAAAAGAATTATTATCTGATGTGAATACATTCATCCAGATTTGCCCATTATAGTTAATCGATTAGTTAGGGAGTTCCAAGATAGTTTGCAACACATGGTGGAAATAGGGTTAATGGACGAGGATCTGTTGAAGTTCCTATGGATTGGACATGCTGTTATCCCGATATTCAAAGCCTTGCCTAAAGTGCATAAAGATTTCAGAAACTCCCCCTTAGACCTATTGTCTCTGGGAGGGGTTGGATTACAGAGAATATCTCTATATGGCTGGAATATACACTGAGACACCATGTAGGGAGGGTGGAAGAAATACTCAGGGACACAGGCCATTTTCTAACTTGCCTGAAAGGGATAGAACAGGGTACATCATGGTGACACTTGATGTCAAAAACTTATTTACAGTCATAAGTAATGAATATGGGTTAAGGGCAATTTCCAGCTTGCTAAGAGATATGCACTTGTTAGAAGGTATGGAATTGGGAGTTGTTAACCAACCTATTAGGGTTGGTACTGTAGTACAATGTATTCATGTGTGTTAACAGCATGTATAGACAAGCACAGGGGGTTGCCATGGGTACCCCTGTGCAAACACTTATGCAAATTTAGTCCTATCCTTCTGGGAGAGACAATTTGTATTAGGGGCTCAGGACACCTGGAGGGGCAAAGTTTGCCTACAAAGGCGTTTTGTGGCCGACATTTTTATGTTGTGGAAGGGGGATGAGAGAGAGTTAAAAGAATTCATAGCTTATCTGGAAATGACCACCACGTTCCTTTGATTTTCAGTCAATTTTTCAATGACCATGATAGATTTTTTAGATGTTAAAATAGCACAAGAGGATGGGGGATTTAAAACCACACTATATAGGAAGGACTGTTGGAAAAACAGCATATTAGTTTATGACAGTATGCATCCAAGATTTACATTTAAAAATATCATCAGGGGACAGTTAGGAAGGATATCCAGGATATGTACAGAGGACTGAGATTCTGAGATGCAGGTTAACAACTTGGAGGAGTTCTTTCAGGCAAAGAGTTATACACAATGGGTCTGATACACAATGTGACTAGTTCGAGGAAGGAATATAGGAGGGGAAGAATGTGCCTGTGGCTAAAGGACAATAGTGACAACAACAATGGTGACAACTCAAGGAGTAGGATGGAGACTAGAAATGAAGAAATTAGGATTGTATTCACCTATAGCAGTAACATACATGGGATATCTGACATAATCAGGAGCAACTTGGGCATACTAATGACTGATGAAAAATTGAGAGGAATAGTAGGAGAACGGCCGAATTTTGGCTTCAGAAGGAATAGAAATTTAAAGGACATTCTGAGTCATAAAGGGAAGGAAAAGCAAAAACAAGTCATGCACAAGGAAGGGACTAGACCATGTGGTTCCTGCAAAGCATGCAGGCACATAAACAATGAAGTAGGGTTTAAACATCCTACTACAGGTAAGATATATAATTTTGGTGCAAAGGCTAACTGTAGAACAATAAATATAGTTTACTTAGCTGAAGTTTGCTCAAGTTTTTACATGGGCAAAACCAACTGTGTGTTTAAACTCAGGATTCCCCAACATTTATCAGCTATAAGAAACAAGAATGAGCACAATTCTCTATATAGGCATGTTTTGGGCAATGAAGGACATTATTTTAAGTTTAGAGCAATATGGAATGTGAGAATAATAGGGGAGGGGATATAAAGAACATTACTGAATGTGAGGAAACCAGATGGATAGTAAAGCTTTTGGCTCATAGCTATCCAGGACTTAATGAGGTTATCCCAATGAGACCCGCCCTCAAAAACAGGTGGGTCCAGTTTTGAATTGTGGGTTGCCGCCATTTAGTTTAAATACTTGTTTGACAAAAGCATTAATTCATCTGATGAAGGGCAGGAGCCCAAAAGCACTCATCTTTACAGTACTTTGATTTGTTTTTATACAATTTTATGGTGCTATTACACTGTCATTTTTAGTGGTGGTCTGCTGCAGTTTTTACTTTTTAACCCTAATCTGCAAGGACGTGTGCACTCGTGTGCACACACACACACACACACACACACACACACACACACACACACACACACACACACACACACAAAATCTTTCTCGTATAACTAAAACTTTGTGATTTCCAAAAGAGTTAGCATTAAAACAAAGTGCAGGCACAGCTCACACAACACATTAAGATTCAACTAACCTACCATTCAAAATTTCCTGAAGTCAACAAAAGCAAACTTTGATTTAAATTAACACTAATATACTCTGTTGATAAGATATGTGTGTGACAGAGTATATTGGTACTTTCTATATATACATATATATATATATATATATATATATATATATATATATATATATATATATATATATATATATATATATATGTATATTCAACCCCTTTTCCCATTTTTACACATGGGGTCGAGGTGTCACTTCATCAGTGACAGTCATTTTGAGCAAAGGTTTACACCACCAGGTGGCTAGCCCTGCAGCATTAGTTCATCCGTACCACTCACTTGCACACACACTTGCTCCTAGGGCCAATTTAAAGTGTCCAATCCACCTGCTGCATGTTTTTGGAGTGTGGGAGAAAACCAGAGCAACCCGTAGGAAACCCATGTGACTGCAGGGAGGACAGTCAGACTCCACACAGAAGCCACCCCAGCTATAGAATCAAACTAGAGAACCTCTTGCTGTGAGGTGACAATGCTAACCACTGCACCACCGTGACCACCCTATGTGTAATTATGCACTGATGAATATTAATATAACTTAATAATTGCAACACAGGAAATAAAAAAAAGTAATTGCATCATAAACATATTCTACACTGTTTACTATTCATATTTGTGAACGTCATTTAGACGAACGCAATGATTTCCAACAAATATTGTCGGAAATCAAAACACAGAGCAACCGAAATATCAAACGAAGCATTTCAGCAATGTTGAATATTGACTTTGCTGAAATGCTCACATCTGCCCGCAAATAACAATAATGTTTGCAGGGGGCAAGCCCCCCTGCGCCCCCCACACACCCCATACTTATATATACAAACTCCGAGATCGCATTACAGTGAGGGTAAGGGTTAATTTCCCGATCCCCACTATAGTGCGATCTGCACCGCAATGTTAAAGCTGACAATAGCGGCTGTTCACTCATGTCAACTTTGACATTGTGGTGATTGAACTCTCAGTTCGAGAAAATGATTTTTGCACATATTCTATTGTTTAAATGACAATCGAATATGTGATGGTAAACCATTCTACACATTGCATATTCAGTCAAAATAGACACACTGACACCAAAAAAACAATACCTGCTTATCCACACCTCTGCTATTATATATTAACTTCCAGGCATCACAAAAAGCAAAACTTGAACAATTCCATAATAAAGTGGCTAAATTTGCAGCAAATACCCCTTTCAGAACCCACCACTGTATAGCACCATACCTCTCAAGTGTTCCTAATTTTCAGGGACGTCCCTGATTTTGACTCAAATTTTAGCTCTGTCCCTCTGAATCCCTCCTAAAACTAGTGACTTTGGGCAGAATGGTGGTGAATTACACTTAATGAATAATGACAATAATTAAGAGTTATACACTTCTTTTACTTCAGAAAAGGTGTATTAATTCATATGCTCTGATTCTCTCAATGTTTCAACTTAATAGCACTAATATTTTAAAATTGTCCCTGATTGTCCCTGATTATTTCTTGACTTTTCCCTGATTCTGTTCAAAATTGTCCCTGATTGGTTGAGCGGTCTGTATAGCACTAAAAAAACTAAATTGGTTAGAACTACCCCTTTAACCAGCTTCTTACCAGCTATAAAGTTATCCAACATCCATCTGCTTGAATAGCACTAAATACCATTCCACTGAACTATGTTCCCTATTGATTATTAGTATCCAGTGACACAAACTCCTCTCTGTCTTCAAACCTATTGAATCTGCTTAGCGTGGTCTGTAGTCATAGCATGTTGCTAAGGTTTGGAACTCCTTACCTGTGTCCATCAGGTAAATACACTCCCTCCAGACCTTTAAAACCATTCTGAAAGACTTCCTATCCTAAATATGTCTCTGTTCCTGCTCAACACTTGGACAAACTATATCCTTCAATATGAATAAGTAAATGATCATACCTTACACCTCCTTTCTCTCCCTTCTTCACTCACTTTCTTACTTCAATCAATTTCTCTCTAATGATTAAATGGATCTATATTAGAACATTGAATATTTAACAGTTCGAATCACTAAAGGGTAACTTTTAGTGATCGAACTGTTAAAACACTGAATGTTCAGAAAAAAAAATAAAAACAACAAAAAAAAATAAATAAACAGTGTAGGCAGGGGACCAAGCCCTCCTGCACCCCCACACCCCCCGCTACTTAAATATACCAACTCCAAGACTGCACTACATTGAAGCAAAAGGAAATCTCCCCTTATGGAGATTTCCATTTACTTGTTCGATGTTCTGCAGTTTCGCTATTCTCGTATTGACAATGTCAGATTCGACATTGTCAACTTTCGAGAATTTAATATAGACCCGACTAAATGACTGTTTTTATAAATATACCATAAGCCTGGTTCTAAATATGCCATATTGCAATTTCTGTTTGTATTACATTAATTTACCTTTACATTTTCAACAAACTGGTTAAAATTTCTCTAAATATTAAATCATTGTCCTGTGAGTTGTATTTATTCTTAACCAATGTTTTTATATTACGTCAAATTTGGTATAGTTATTTAAACTGCAGATGTCTTTGTATTATTTTTGAATATTGTTAAATTATTGTTCTTAAATTTTTAATACTTTTGAGCTTTTTCTCCACAGACCTCCACTGAAAATGGGCACCTACCCAGCCTGACTTTCCCAGTAATGAAATGCCAATATATATATATATATATATATATATATATATATATATATATATATATATATAGGTTCATAGATCAGTACTAAGCTAACTGCCCTTGTGAGCCATTTTAAGCCTAGCCAATTATCCCTTGTGAGACTCAAACCCTGCACCTTGTGTTTGTAAGACAAACACCTTAACCATTAGGCCACCCTCCCAACCCTATATATATATATATATATATATATATATATATATATATATATATCTGAGTCTACTTCTGTTTATTAGAATCACACATTACCAAAAGTGAAATCTCCAAGACAACAACACAGAATATCCACTACAACGAAACCTTAGAATGCTGAAACTTACTCCAACGAAACCGACAACACAGCGAGGTGAACCTCTGGGTTTGTAACAACCTTTGGGGAAACACCTGGCAGAGGCTGGACAGGGGAAGATTCTGATTACACCTTTTTCACCTTCTTCTTCCCTGACAGATGACCCTTGAGGTGGGAGATGCCTTCCATTGTATCTTTAGTGAAGAGCTTAAGATGCTGGTTCTCAAGATACAAGGAAAGGGAAAAAACTGTACTGCGAACCGTTTCGTAACAAGTGCCTGACAAATAGAACAAGATGTATGGTCATGTGAGGTTCCTAGACAAAAAAGGCACTTATTATGGCGGTCTTTATGGGGAATCTGTCTCCCACACTGATATTTACCCTTGCTGGATGACATTAGCCTCAGGGAGCACTAAAAAAAAAAAATAAGAAAAAAGCCCATAAACCCCAACAGGGCACTTACCTGCAACTGCAAAGAAGTCAGCAAGCAGGTGTAGGTAGTCCCTGGAGAATTAAAATGCATTCAACTGGCAGAAATGGATGCAGAAAAAGGTCAAAAGATATGTTCAGAACTAGAGGCAAAGAAGTTCTGTTTATGGTAGGTCTATAAGTCAACCCTATGCCCTAAGCTATGCAAGAAGCATTTGGGTGATGTTCAGTGTACCTTTTAAATAAGCAACAAGTAGTCCTTGGTATACTGGCTGGACATTCTGGCTTCTGCAGCAGGTAATCCCATATGGTAATGAATACTTCAATAGTGAATGTAAGGACATCAAGTTATTTCCTCCTTGAAAAAAGAATAAGACTTGATTTCTTTTTGAGATCTTCCTTGATGGCTGCATACTGATCAATAGCTTAACTTTAGCTGTCCCAGTGTGAAGACAGAAACTGGGACACTGCAGCCAGAGATATTGTTAACTTGAGTACAATTCAGTTACTTGCTAATAAGTATACTGCCTGGATGCCTGCAAAGAAGAAGCTAACAGAGCCTGAGGGAAGATCAACTAAAAAGATGAAGAGAAAACACTGACTGGAAAGAATCTCACAGCTGTTCAGCACAAAGCAGTTCAAGCTCAAGCTTTGCCACAGGGCTTCCAGTAATCTAGACACAAAAATAAGTCAAATGTGCTCAGGGCTGATTAAAATAAATGAAACACTTAAGGAGTATATCAACTCAATAACAAATGGTTGGAAAAATGGAAGAAGCTTTACACAGATATTCAAATGAGCTGATAAAACTGCAAAACTCAGAGGTTGAAATGAAGAAAAGGCTGGCCGAGTATGAAACTGCTCAGGAAGAGATATTTCCAATAAATGATAGAATAAGAGGATAGAGTACATAGTGAATATGTAAGATTTTCTGCTATACAAGAGAAACTTGAAGGTGCAGACCATATTAATTTATGAAGACAGAAATAAGCAATTGGAGTGGTATTCCACAGCAGGAACTGTTAATTGAAAGGGCACACTGTGTGTATGCTCTAAATATGGCCTCAAGAAAGCAGCCAATACCTTTATTAGTAAAGATACAAACCTACCAGCAGAAAGAGTTGATACTGACAAAACTATGGCAAAAGACAAAGTATTCAAATTTGGAGACAATACAGTGGTTGTAGAAATGATTGCTCACTGTACACCAAGCAAAAGAGAAATAAATTTATTCTCATAATCAAGGAATGTCAAGAGACAGGTGGTGGGATTCAAGCTGGTGTATCCAGCTGTCTTTAAAATATTTTTTCTGCATTATCAAAGTCATTTATTAATGCACAATAGGCTAACGAGGAAATGCAAAAGTTTGTCCAGAAAAATCAGTCGTCAAGCAGAAGAGGACTTTGCTACTCATTTTTCTGATAATGAAGCACACAGGGAGACTTTCCCAGTGAAACCTTTTTCATTGTTCCAGAAGGAAACTGCAAGAGACAAGGTAAAGCAAAGGAGTTGACCAAAAGTATTGCAAGCACAGTGGACTTGAATCAGAATCTGGAGCTGGGAGATGAACAGGAAGAAGACCAGCAATATGGAACTTGGTGAATACATGTGAGACTTCAAAGCATCAGTCACATTTATGAAATATGGTTGTATGAGAATATGTGGAAAGACTGGGCATTTGTTGACTTTGTTAAACTTGTAATAAACTGAAATGCATTTGTCTTGCTTCATGTCATTAATGTCTGGAAAGATTCTGAGGGGAGGGGAGAGGAAACATAATGGTAATTTTAAGTACAACAGTTTCTTTTCTTAACAGTATTTCTGTGAAACTTTTCACAATATAAATTGCATGTTTATACTAAAGTATGTTTAGTTGTTCTTGTATGTGATAAAGTTATTAAAGTAAACAGATGTCTCTTTTCCTTCCTCGTCTTTCTTTTTGTCTTTTTGTTATTAATAAATGTAGGCTTTACAGTGCAAAATGAGAAGAAACGATAGACAAAAGTATGTTTAAGTTAATAAGCTTAATTTTAAGTTGTTGAGTTGAGAGATGGGATGTTAAACCACACAGATTAGACTATATGTAGTGCTGATCTGCTTTCTGTTACTTTTCCATAGGTGAATATCTGTATTAAGACCCTTGGATTAATCTAATAACTCATTTTATATGGAAATAAGTAAATATGAGTATACTGAATATAATGAAAAGTTTTCCTTTAGTAATAAATGTTTCAGCTTATTTTTCAGACTGCACAGGGATGGGTCTATATTATAAACATGAATGCTTACCTTATTGAATCCTTAAACGTCAACCCATCCTTATTGAACCACATAAACACTGAATGCCCTAAACCGCGAAATTCAAAACATTGAACTATCATACTTGTCCCAACCCACCGCCCGCTACATACTACCTACACAAACTAAATAAACCACACACGTACACTAACCAAAACCCTGCTTCTAACCCTAAACTAAACCCTACTTCTAATCCTACACTAAATCTTACATATACCACCAAGTATGCACTTAACTTGACCTAATCCTAACCCTAAGGTCCGTAACTATTGCACACTTACCTTAAAAAGCTAAACCCAAACAAAGTAAATAATCCACACACATACACTTAACAAAACCCTACACTAAATCTAACATACATTACCATCCATGCACTTACCTTAACCCGCACCCTAACCCTAAGGTCCGTAACTATCACACACTTACCTTATGTAGCTATACCGCAGAAGGCCAACCATGACGATTCGAAGTTTCTGGTTTCGCTTTTCTGGATGTTCGATCTTTTCGCATTTCAATAAGGATGGGTCGAAATTTACGGATTCGATAAGGTAAGCATTTGAGTTACTAATATAGACCCACAGGGATATATTGTGAAGATAGGTGAAGGCTGCCAGCATAACTAGATAGAATTTTGTAGGTAATTCTGTCATTTGTAAATATTAATATAAGCCACAGGCTTGTTCTCTTAAATGGAAAAATGATGTTAAATGTGGAAGTGCAAAAATGTAACAACAATGCACTCTGCTGTAACAAAGCTGACAAGTCAATTCTTTGATGTCAAAACTCGGAGCCAATATGTCTGGATGAAGGAATTCTGCCTATTGTTTTGAGGCCAGAGTTAATGGCTAGAATGTGCATGTATAATTTCTTTTATTGCTCTGGTTCCTGACCAGCTACAAGATCAAATGGGCTATTAGTCTGGGAACCAGAAAGAAATGATGTAATCTGAAATGAATCAGTGGTACTGTTATCAATTTAAGGAGAGAAAGAATGAGAGCATTAGAGCATTTGTCTTGAGAACATCCAACTCACCAGATCTCTGCCTGTGTCTAGATGTAAGTAGGATTTTAGTACTGTGTTTTCTCTTAGATATAGCTAGGAAATAGGAAGATTAGACTCGTTTGTTTTTCTGTTTGATGTCAGAACATTTGCTACTGTATTATTTTAAGTATTTCTCTGTGATCTCTGAACTCTTGACTAGCACTGTGTAGTAAGAAATATTGTCTTTTGTTTTTATTATTTATTATTAAATATTTTTAAACCTTTCAGTTGTGGCTTTTTTGTGAAGAGATAATTTAAGCTCTAAGAGTACATTGCATGTATATAGTGATACTGTACCAAATAAGTCTTGACTGGTTGCACTTACCATTTGGATAATAAGATTGCACAGTAATAATTAGACACCCTTCATAAGGGCCTTTGAGTAGCTGATAAATATTAGCTGGGTGGTGACCGTGATTTCTACCGTATAGTCTGGGTTAAAGGGGCACAGCTGGAGAACCTGTGCCAGCCTTCTCCAGGAGTGTCTGTATGGTTGTATAAACTCTTATCTCAAAGTCTGTGTGTGTCAGCAACTTGGGCAGGGACATGAAGCACTGTTTGGACATAAAGGGTGCTGGAGGTTTTAGCTTGCCCACTAGGCTGAGATCTGGACCCTATAGCTATGCCAGTGGGGAGTCTTATTGGGGACCTGGAGAGAAAGGGACCAACCAGCCCTAGACTGACTGCAATCTCTGTGTGCTCTTAAAGGGAAATTGTACTTTACTGTGTGTGTATTTATTATCCTTTTCACTATATGGACGTCCCTCACTGGTGTTAGTGATGAGGATTGAGGCTCCTTGATTGCTGGGCCAGTGCACGGGCATCGCATATTAATTGTTTGGCAGTGGTGGGATATCCACACCACATATTAATTGGTTGACAAATACTAATTGGCTTTTAGTGGTGTGGGTAGAGTGAATTCCTGTAGCTTGTGTACAGTGATCACTGAAGGTGCTTTTGTACTCTAAATCAGCCACACATTGAATACTCAGAGTTCAGATCACAATTGTTTTATTTATTTTGTTAGCTTAGTTAGTCAGGGAGAGCAGGCAGCATGCCAGCAGAGGAGTACGGAAAGCTGACAAGGATCCAGCTGACTGAGATATACCAGGCTGGTGCATAGACACCTGATTAAGGCAGACATGGTTACAGCTTTGGTCACAGCTGCATCAGAAAATAGCAACCATGAAGACGATCAGACTGGCAGTAGAGATGTACCATACTCAGAGAATGGACACCTCAACCTTTCTGCAGAAGGACTTAAAATCCATCTGGAGCTAAAGAGACTTGAGTTGGAGGTCAGGCATTTGGAACTAGAAGCAGCTGAGAGACTGAGGCGTCTAGAGAGTGAGGACAATAAGAAACTGCAATGGTTGCAGGCTGAGGAGAATAAGAACCTGCTGCTCCTGGAAGCTGAGGAAAAGGAGAGGTAGATGCAGCATGAGAAAGAGATGTTGACTCTTTGCCAGAGTCATGGACGTAATGGGGAAGGGAGTAACTGGACCCCAGAAGCACAGAAGGTCAGTAAATACCTTTTGTACAGGGGGATCATTTTGATAGTTTCATTCATATGTTTGAGAGGCTATGTGAACAGTATGATGTTAACCAACAGCTCTGGATACGGTTCCTGAACCTCTTACTCCTTGGTAAAGTTGTAACTGTGTTGTCTAAAATGTCTGACATTGACTGTTTAATTATACTACAGTTAAGAACTGTTTGTTAGCATTGTTAAAGCTAACACCTGAAATGTATAGGAAAAAGTTTTGTGAGCATAGATGCAAGGCAGATGAAAGTGTGTGTGAATATATTGCTGAACTGAGCACTTATTTTCATAGGTGGGTGAGTGGATGTCAGGTCATCACTTTTGAAGGGTTGGCAGACCTTTTGGTGAGGGAACAAGCCCTTAGCACTTTGCCTGAGGACATGAGGATCTGCTTGGCTGATAGACAGTGTGCTACTTCAGATGAGTTAGAGAAGAAGGGAGACCTATACCTAGCAAGTAGGGTATCCCTGCACAGGAAAGGGACCCCCAGTACTGCTCATGGGTCTAAAGAAACCCATGGTGGGCAGCACAGACTGCCCTAACAGAATCTGCCAGTAGCAGGGGAAGCCACTAGTCCAGGTACATGTCCAGGACCTAGGGTTAAATATTTTAAATGCAACCAGTGGGGCCACGTGGCATACAGATGTCCACTGAAGCAAGGTGGGGAACAAAAGTAGAGAGAGCCAGTAAGTGGGAAAGACAAAATGCCAATAGTAGGTTGTCTTGAGACAACAAGGGTACTGAACTACCATCCTGCAGATGTCCTGATAGGGAAGGATTTGGATGAGGCAGTACCATGTGCGTTTGCAGTTACACACAGTCAGGCTAGTAGACAAGCATGTGGGTCTGGTAGCCCAGGGGAGACCCAGACAGACTGCATACTTGCAGCCAGGAATGGTGAGGTGGTTACTTCAGGGAGGAGCTACTCTGTAGCTGTGAAACTGAAGGTGAGCCACAGCTGCTTGTGGGTACTGATCCTCTCTTGGACAGAAGGAATGCAAAAGTAGAGGTGAGTAGTAGTACCCAGGCTGACAATGAGGCACCACTGTCAGAGGATGCCAGACTTCCTGTGGAAGGGGTGCTGGGAAGGGTTGCAAAGAGAGAGTTGAGACAAGCTCAGCTCTCAGACCCTACATTGCAAGGCCTGAGGCATCTAGCTAGTGAGGCACCTGATTATCAAGGGAAGGGGGAATCTGTATACTGGGACAAAGGGTTACTGTATAGACAGTGGACCCCTGAAGGAGGACTAGAAGGTAAGAGAATACATCAGTTGGTAGTGCCTAGAGCCTACCATCTGGTGCTTCTAGCCATAGCCCATAATATTCCCTTTGCAGGTCATATGGGCATAAAATGTACAAAAAGATGTATTATGCAGAACTTTTATTGGCCAGGAATTTCCAGAGATGTAACAGGGTACTGCAGGACCTCTGAGCAATGCCAAAAGGTATGCAAGGCAGGAGACAATGTGAGCACTCCTTTGATGCCTTTTTCTGTGATTGAGGAGCCATTTCAGAGGTTAGTTATGGATATTGTGGGGCCTCTGAGTACCCCAAGTTCCACAGGGAAAATGTATATCCTAGTGGTAGTAGATTATACTACACGATACTCTGAGACATTGGCTTTGTTCTCCACTGAGACAGAAAAGGTGGATAATGGTTTGTTAGAGATTTTCAGCAGGGTAGGTTTCCCAAATGAAATACTGATTTACAGAGATGCCAATTTCATGTCAGACCTACTGGCTTGTCTGTGGAAGTCTTGTGGGGTGAAGCACCTCAAGAAAATCCCCTACCATCCCCAGACTAATGGTCTTGTTGAGATGTTAAACTCTACAATCAAGTCCATGCTATGGGCATTTGCAGACCAGTTTAAGAGGGAGTGGGACAAATATTTGCCCCATCTGTTGTTTGCTTTCAGAGAGGTTCCCCATGAATCCACAGGTTTTTCACCCTTTGAGTTTCTGTATGGGTTTAGGGTGAGGGGCCCCTCTAGATTTAATTTGTGATGAGTGGGAAGGTGAGTGTGAACCTCACAAAGAGTCTGTTGTGGCATATGTCCTAAACTTCAGGACAAGGCACAGGGGACCCATGGGCTTGGCCCAGGAGAACCTGACAGAAGCCCAACAACTGAAAAAGGTGTGGTGTGACAGGAATGCTCAAGCTAGAGAGTATGCTGTGGGGCAGTAGGTAATGGTTCTCATTCATGTCAGACACAGCAAGCTGCAAGCAGCTTGGGAGGGACCCTACAATGTAGTAAGAAAGGTAAGTGATGTTAACTACATGGTGGAACTGCTAGGCAGGAGGCAAGGGCACAAATTATACCATGTTAACATGATGAAAACTTACCATGATAGGGAGGCCCTTGTTCTGAGCATTTGCAGTGGATTGCAGGAGGAGTCTGAGGAAGATCTGGTGACTGATCTCCTCAGTGAGGCTTGGACCAATGTCCCAGCAGCTATCTCCTACCCAGGTTCAAGAAATTTGAGCAGTGTTACAGGAGATTGTGGACATGTTCACTGGAAAACCAGGGTGCACTGACCTGGTGCAGCACCAGGTGGATTACAGGATCCCAAAGGCCTATTAGGCAGGCCCCTTATAGGGTGCCTGAGAGAGTCAAACAGACTCTGATGGAGGGGATACAGGAAATGTTGGAACTAGGGGTGATTCGAGAGTCCATCAGTCCTTGGGCCTCCCCAGTGGTGCTGGTGCCAAAGAAAGATGGCAGCACCAAGTTCTGTGTGGACTACAGGAAATTAAATAGTCATACAGAGTCAGATGCTTATCCTATGCCTAGGACAGATGAGGCCCTAGAGCAGCTGGGTGGGTCTAAGTATCTTACAACCACTGATCTTACCAAGGGTTACTGGCAGGTGCCCTTAACTCCCAGTGCTAAAGAGAAGTCAGCCTTTTGACTTTTTTTGGCTTGTATGAGTTCAAAAATACCCATTGGGATGAAAAATGCCCCAGTGACTTTCCAGAGGTTGGTAGATTATATCCTAAAAGGAGCAGGAGGGTTTGCCCTTGCTTACCTAGATGATATTGCCATCTACAGCCATTCCTGGCAAGAGCACCTTCAACATGTCAGGGAGGTGCTGGGCAGACTACAGAGGTCAGGGTTGACCATTAAGCCCAGCAAATGTGAGGTGGGTATGGCAGAGGTCTCTTACCTGGGACATAGAGTGGAGAGTGGTAAGATCAGGCCAGAACCTGCTAAAGTTGAAGCCATTCAGGCATGGCCTGCACCTGTTACCAAAAAGCAGGTGAGGGCATTCTTAGGGACAGCAGGGTACTACAGAAAGTTCGCCCCCAGTTTTAGTACCATAGCTGCTCCTCTCACAATCCTGACATAGTTAAGCAAAGCGAGCCAGCAAAATGCCAAGTTGCTAAGATGGAGCCTATGGTTGCAAGCATACATGTCAGTGCAGCACCACAGTGGGATTTTCAATGCCAATGCAGATGGGCTCTCAAGACAGGGAATGGGGTAAGGTATACTCATATAGATCTAACCCTCTCAAGCAGCGTTTCTTAAAAGTCACTTGAAAAACTAGCTTGAGTTCTCTGGGGGGATGTGTGTAGATAGGTGAAGGCTGCCAGACTAGCCAGAAAGAATTTTGTAGATAATTCTGTCATTTGTAGATATTAATATAAGCCACAGGCTTATACTCCTAAATGGGAAAAATGGGGTTAAATGTAGAACTGCAAAAATGTAACAGTGCACTCTGCTGTAACAAAGCTAATAAGTCAATTCTTTGATGTCAAAACTCGGAGCGGATATGTCTGGATGAAGGAATTCTGCATATTGTTTAGTGGCCAGAGTTAATGTTTCCTGAGCAGCTGCAAGATCAAAGGGGCTATTAACCTGTGAGAGTCTGTTATCCTGTGAACCAGAAAGAAATGATGTAATCTGAAATGAATCAGTGGTACTGTGTTATCAATTTAAGGAGATAAATAATGAGAGCATTAGAGCATTTGTCTTGAGAACATCCAACTCACCAGATCTCTGCCTGTGTGTAGATGTAAGTAGAGTTTTAGAACTGTGTTTTTTTGTGATGTCAGAACGTTTGCTACTGTATTATTTTAAGTATTTCTCTGTGCTCTCTGCACTCTTGACTAGCACTGTGAAGTAAAAAGTATTGTCTTGTGTTTTTATTATTTATTATTAAATATTTTTAAACTTTTCAACTGTGGCTATTTGTGTAGAGATAATTTAAGCTGTGAGTACATTGCATGTATATAGTGATACTGTACCAAGTCACTCCAAATAAGTCTTGACTGTTTGGTTGCACTTACCATTTGGATAATAAGATTGCTATAATTGGACACTGTTCATAAGGACCTTTGAGTAGCTGATAAATATTAGATGGGTGGTGGCAGTGATTTCTACAGTATAGTCTGGGTAAAAGGGGCATAGCTGGAGAACCTGTGCCAGCCTTCCCCAGGACTGTCTGTGTGGCTGTATAAACTCTTATCTCAAAGTGTGTGTGTGTCAACTACTTGGGCAGGGACACAAAGCAATGGTTGGA
This sequence comes from Protopterus annectens, assembly GCF_019279795.1. NCBI lineage: Eukaryota > Metazoa > Chordata > Ceratodontiformes > Protopteridae > Protopterus > Protopterus annectens. The sequence goes on along the minus strand of NC_056747.1, from coordinate 501,639,909 downwards.
CAGAGAGGGTACTGAAGATTTTAGCTTGCCCACTAGCCTGAGATCCGGACCCTATAGCTGTGCCAGTGGGGAGTATTATTGGGGACCTGGAGAGAAAGGGAGCATCCAGCCCCAGACTGATTGTGATCTCTGTGTGCTTGTAAAGGAAATTGTACTTTACTGTCTGTGTATTTATTAGCCTTTCCCTATATGGATATACGCATTGCCTGCCCTTTAAATATATTCTATATATACATATACCTATATATATATATATATATATAGTTTGTTTGTGTGTCAATCCTTTTCCCAGTTAGGGTATAGTGGAACACCTCTGCTAATGATTGGCAGTTTAGATAATCTTTCCAGGCCTGACACACATCCTTTAAGAATGGTAATATGGTACATGACCACTCATGGGTAAACTTAAGATATCCACTTATTGAATTAATATCATCAATAAACTCTTTCTTATTTATATAAATATATTTTTTATGTATGTGCTCTATATATAATAGAGTGATGAGTTTATTTGTAGGTTAAGAGCTTGATGTATTTTAATTAAAAGTCAGTATTTTTAAATGGTTTTGTAGGATAATGAATGTATTATAGTTAGCTTAATATTAACATGTGTGGATAAGAATATGTATATTTTAATATGACTGAAGGACATATATATATATATATATATATATATATATACATGTATATTCATATTTTCCCTCTTAATTTTCATGGAGGCAAGCTGGTAATAGGGCAATAAAGACAAAACAGTTGTTTCTTCAAGGATAAACATTAATGATTTCTAAAAGTATGCAAATAGTATTCACATCTAGGGGAGGAGAGTAGTGTTTAGTAGAAGCAGAGGTCTGAACATGCCATAGCATGGATAACCTCAAATGTAGGTTAACTATAGTCTGCCTTAACAGCTGTCTGTTTGGAACAAATGTTCCTAATAGGAGGGTTAAACTTCATTATTTGAAGATGAACTTAGTTGTTTTGCATCTATTACTTACTGGATACATTGGATATATGCTGGACTGTTTACTACATTTTGCATCAGTATCTGGCTTACCTACCCTTTGCCTAATAGTTGTTATAAGTTTCAATGTTGTTGATTAAAAAAAACTGTTTACGGTGTTAACCCGCCAAACATTATTGGGTGCATGTATCACAAAAGCTGGCATTAGATATTTTAAAAAGCTGCCATATATAATAGGTGGGAATAATGACATCTTACCATAATGGTGACACTATCCATATTATCGTGGAATGTGAGTGGTCTCACAGGTATAAACAAAAAGGAAAGAATACTTAATTATATGCAGAAATGCAGTTGCAAGTAGGAGTGCCACAGGAGACATGTTTGGAAAGAACTGAGCATGTGAATTTTATAAAAAAATGATTTAAGGATGTATATTCAGCAGAATAACAGGGACAAAGGAAAACAGGAGCACTTACATTAATTGTTAAAGGATCACCAATAGTGATAGAAGAAGGAAAAATATAATAATGGCAGATTTGTAGTAGCAGTAAACTATTGGCAAGGGATGAAAATTACACTGGCATGTATTTATATTCCATGTAAAACTACTATTTTGGAGCTTAAGAATGGGAGAAATAATCATCTTTCAGCAGTGAATATTGCATAGAAGTGGGGACTGTAATTTGAGTTGCACCAATGGGGATGTATCCGTTAGGCCTAGAATGGGGAAAATATAACAAAACAGGGTAGATTTCTGAAGAAGTTTATGAAAATATTTGTTACGAAAGAAGTGAATTCAGTAGTAGGAACTCAAGAGATTTTATGTATTATTATTCCCCAAGGTACAATAACTGGGCTAGACGTCATAGAAATTATATTTAACAGAAACACATCCATTCAATTGATAACTTTGATACACATCCAATAACTGCTTCAGATCATGTGTCAATAAGTACTGAGATAAAAAAGCAGGGTAATAAAGTAAAGATGAGACACTGGTGCTTCCCCTCCTACCTATTAATAAGAGAAAATTTAAGGAATCGGTAGTTGAAATTACCTGTGAGTTATTAGGAAGGGTATAAAGTACTCCAGAAGTTACAGATAGTAAGTGGGACAAATGAACATGGAATTTTAGAATATGGTAGAAATAAAAGGAAAAGAGATATGGTTAAGAAGTAATAGGAATTATTTAGAGGGACTGACAAAGGTTAGGTATTATACAATAAGAACAAGAGGAGACTCAGTTGCAGAGTTCTTAAGATAAAATAAGGGAGTACCTATGTAATATACATGAGTTTAGAAAGATTGCTTTAAATCAATATTTTTTTTTTTGTAATAACTCCAGAGCTCACGAACTTTTGGCACAATGAAAAGTGGAAAGGGTTGTTGCCAAGCTTGGGGAGTCTGTGACAGGAAGGATAACCAGAGATCCTGCAGAGGTATTGGAGATATTTCTGAGATTTTGTGGACATTTGTATAGAGCAGAGAGGTGGGGAAATCAAGAAGGGGCACAAATGGAAATATTTATGTAAGACTTAAGTATGCTAAGGTTAGAGGTTTATGAGGCTCATTAAATAACATTTAATATAAGAAGAGATGAGACAGAAATGGTAATGTATAACCAATCTACAGAAAAGTCTCCAGGAATACATGGCATTTTGGTGGTAATTTGGAAATTAGGAGGGAAGAAAGTGATAAAGATCTGGAAGGTTTTGTTTAACAGTATTTTAAATGGGGAAGGGCACACACACATCCTGGAAAAGATGTGGTGGCTATAACACATAAAGACAGTAACGGCCCTCTGATCTAGCTTCATATAGACCCATTTCACTTCTGAACCACAATTATAAAGTGTGTATGTTTATAACAGCTAAAAATGGCAAAGGTGATGCCAAAATTGATAGTTATGGACCAATATGTTTTGGAGGGTAGGCAAACATTTGACAACATTAACAGAACAATGCAGAATATAAGAATATAAAACTTTCATTTGTGTGTCTTGATGCAGAGTAAGTTGTGATTGTATTACGGCAATGGAACCATTTACTTTTCCTAATACAATAATAAGGCTAATTAGAAGGCTATCTGGTGGATTTGAGGCAAAATTGGGGGGTCCTTTCTGATATGTTGTGTCTGAACAGTGGAATGGGTAGGGGTGTCCTTTTCTCCCTGTGTTATTTGTGTCATATTTAGAAATTCAAAATATGATGCGTTTAAGACACGTTTGCTTTATTTGCAAATTATATTATTTTATACCTGATGGAACTAGAAAAGGACATTTCAGTACTGAGACAGCTCCAGGTTTTTTGGGATATAAAATTAATGAAGATAAAACAAAGGCTATAGCTATAAGCTATGTACCCACACATGAATTGGTCCGGCAATACCCATATGTATGTGGACATGATAAAATGCAGTATTTAGCAGTATAAATTAAAAAAAGAATTACTTTATGGCAGTTAAGGATATGTGGGAAGAGACAAAACCAAAGATAATACAAAAAAAAACTGAAAAACGGGAAGCTTTTGCTTATGGATATGAAAAGAAAGATACAAGCAGTAAAAATGTTTTTAGTTCAATTAATTTTATACAGAGGTCAGGCATACTTTTATCAGCCAGATGAGAAGTTGTGAATAGTAATTAATAAAGTGTTGAATAATTTTATTTGGGAGGGGAAGAAAGCAAGAGTCAAGTAGGGATAAGTTCATTTCTCAAACAGAAGGAGGAGGTTTAAGATTACCTGATTTAAAGGGATGTTTTGGAGCTACACAGTTAAGGCTCTTATACATAACATCAGCAGAAAGCTGCAAGTCAAAGTGTAAAGGGGTGATGATGAAGCAGGGTGTTTTTCAAAAAATAAGGTAAGAATAGGATTTTGGATGTAGATCCTTTAGAAGAATAACAGTCATACAGAATATTCTGTTCATGAAGTAGGAGAAAGTATACTAAGAACTGAGCCAACATGGGAATGGGGAAACAAGATTGTGCTGAGAGGGATGACTGAAGTTAGGGGTACAGGGAATAGATGAGAGTGGACTGGAATTTACTGAAGGAAGGTGGCAAAGGAACCAAGGTGTGGGGAACAAGTAATTAGAGAAGGAAAAGTAATAGAATGGGAAGTGGTCAATAACACATTTAGATTGCAGGCTAGTGACTAACTTTCTTATAAAAAGATTTTAAGTATTTTTTCTCTGTTTATTTGCTAAGTTTTTCTGCATAGCTGCCTAGCTTGAGCATTTTCTGGCTTGTTAAACTTGATTTCTGTATTAGTAGCTGTATTTAGAGCACAACCAAAAGCTGTTTGCTGAATTTCCTGTTTGCACTTAATTTTAAATCGTTTTTTTCTTAAAACTTGCATATTTTCTGTCCTTGACCTAGCACTCTTGTGTGGGGTCATTTACTGCACTGTTATAACTTGATATTACTTGTGAATCTCTGCTATCTCTGTAAAAAACAAAAAAAAAAATCTTGCTTTTTCCCACTTTTCTGAGAGTTAAAAAAGTTCAGTTACAGGCTTGCTGTTCCTGAACTGTTTGAAAGTTTCTGTGAGGCCATTTTTGCTTGGGCTGAAGGAGGGTCTCTGTGTTCATCAGTGGCAGTGACTAACATTGAGCAGCTTCCCTGCCCCCCGTAGAGGTGGTTACTGACTTTAAACTGTAGTTTTATTGGCCACTAGGGTCATTTCCATAACTCCTTCATTTGTCCTCAGAGGAGTGGTTTAGGGCAGTGACTTGTGGTTTGTTGGCCATTTTGGGTCATTTCCTGTCTTTTCCAGCCCCTGCTATAAAGCACGCTTTAGCTGAGTGGAGTTGCTACTGTTGCACACTAGGGCAGCGCCCGTTAAGCAGGTTTAAACTATTCGGCTACCTAAAGTCCACTCTTCAAATTTTCCCTTAAAACTACCTTCCTCGAACTATACTACTGATCTAATCAGCGTATCCTATAATTAAAAGATCATCTCTACTTGACTCCAAGTAGACTATTCTCTATCTGTTAAACGTAGCACTTGCTCCTACAGTACTTATTACCTTGATACGGCACTCTTCTCATAGCTAGTACCCCAAAAGGCAACCCCATTTCTCGGTCACCCACGTCCTCCGAATCTTTTTAAAGTTTTTTGTCTATTCCTTCTAGCATGTCGAGGATCAGTTGCTAGTGTCCTCTCCTGCTCAGCTGGTAAACCTGGGAATATTGAGGCAATGTTACAATTGCCTCATGTACACAGACAACCCTCTCCTCCTCCCACAAAACACAAATACATGCGAGAGATGCAACAACTGGAGGCTGAGCTCTCTCAACACAGGACTGGCAAGACCAGTCAGGAGGAGAAGGTTACCACACACACTATAGACCCAGTCTCACATATTACCATTACAACCTCAAATCATACACATAAACACACAAAGACATACTGGAGGCTCTGATCAAAATCTACCAAAACAGCAGAGGCCACCAAAGCAGACACCCAAACAACCACCACCTCAGAACACAACACCTGCAACACATAGACCTCACAGTCAGAGTGTCAAACAGTCACAGCCATTAAGCTACACAAACACAATGCCAGACACACTAGTCATTGGTGACTCCATAGTCAGACACACTGGCGTCCGCTCCAGACTGAGTAAGGAGAAGGTCACAGTAAGCTGCCTGTCGGGCACTAGAATCCCCACATAACGCAGCAGCACTCAGGTCTCTCAACAGCAGGTACAAATATGACTCAGTCATTGTCCTCCTTGGACTACATGAAAAGAGACATTGAGGAGCTCTCTGATTATGTAGCCCAGACAGGTATGACCCTGACCTTGAGCAGTATCCTACCTTCACCAAGAATGATGCCACAATACAGAGATAAGATGATCAGCTTTAACAATTGGCTTAAACACTGGTGTCATTCAAAGGGGATCCAGTGTCTGTCTGCCTGGGATGACATGCTGGACAAGCCACGCTGCTTCAGGGGATGGCTTGCACCTGTCACCCTGGGATTCGGATATTGGCAAAGGCTCTTGCCACCCCATAGTGCCTTTTTAGGCAAGGCTCAAATTCTAAACCTACCACCCTAGAACACAAAAAGGAAAAAACTAAGGGTAATGCTGCTCAATGCCAGAAGTCTAAATCTCAAAATGCACGCCTCGAGGCCCTTCTCAGTATGGAGAACATCAATGTCTGTGCTGTGACAGAAACCTGGTTCAAGGCTCCTGAGAGCACCCCAGCTATCAGGTTTTACCTCATATCATGCGCGGCCCCAAAATCTGGACAATACCAAGAAAGGAGGGGTATCCATATTCATCAAGGACACCCACACCTCAAGACTGGTGGCAACGCCGCGATGCATCGGAGACCATCCAGGTGCAATTAACCATAGGCAAGACTGCTCTGCAAATTGTAGCATGTTACAGGCCACCCTCACAAACTCAGGAACCTCACATGGCCTTCCTGAAAACACTAGAGGGGATAAATGTATCACCAAACACCATCATACTAGGTGACTTCAATTACCCTAATATAGACTGGGAACACTACTCAAGCCCAAACACCCTAGCCCAAAAGTTCCTGGAATTCATAAACTCAAATGCCATGGAACAACTAGTCACCATCAAGAGGAGATAACACACTTGATCTCATCATCACGAACATGGGAGCACAATGTTCAACACCGGAGTGTACCTCACTGGTGAGATCAGACCACAAACTAATCTCGCTGGAGGTCCTCATCCCACCCCACCTGAAATAAAAAGACCCCAGTAAAGAACTACTCAAAAGCCGACTTTACACTTCTAAAGACTAGTGTGGTCTCCTTTAAGGCCCCGAGCCGGGGAAAACAGTACTCAAGCCGCTGAATCACTTACAAATGCCTTCTACCAGCACCTGCAGGACTGCATGGATAAGGCAATCCCAAGCAAAACAAAGACTCTTTGTACCAAAGGCAAGCCCCAGTCTGGTGGACCCCAGCCATAAACAAACTCTACAACAAAAGGAGGAAGCTACTACAAGATAGAGCAAAATCCTTAAAAGGTAAGACACCCTTGATCACTATAAGTAAAAACTAAGAGCTCTCATAAAATCATCCAAAGCAAATTTCGAGAGAAAAATAGCTAAAGACTCAAAAGACAATCATAAGGCCTTCTTTAGCTATGTTAGAAACCTGGGAGGAAACTCCCAGATATGCTCAGAGCTAGTTCAAAATGATGTGAAGATTACTGATCCTACAGACATTGCCAACATACTGGCTGACAGGTTCAGTGCAAACTTCTCCCCTCCCCCAAAAGGAGAGATATCTTGCAGCCCCCAAACATCTCCAGCGCCCAAGTGAGAACTGCTCTCTCCAAAGCAAAAACACAGCATCCATGGGACCTGATGGTGTCCCCGGTGTGTGCTCCATGAACTCAATGAGGAATTAAACCCACAGCTAGGACAGCTGTTTAATCAAAGTCTTACCTCTGGATGAGTGGCGCACTCTAATTGTGGTAGCACTTCACAAAGGCGGGGCCTGCAACGAGCCTGGAAATTACCGCCCATTAGCTTGACAAGCCTTATCTGCAAAGCCATGGAGAGGATCATAATGGACCTCATAAATAAAGACATAGGAATTTGCAGACTTTGGATCCAACCCAGTTTGGCTTTGTCAAAGGCAGATCATGCCTTTTAAACTTGGTTGACTTTTTGAAACAGTCACCAAAGCCATTGATGAGGAAAGGCAGTCCATACAGCCTACCTCGATCTGGCTAAGGCCTTCGATACAATACCCCATTCGGTATCATTGAAAAACTCATCAGCTTAAATGTCAACCCATACATCACAAGATGGGTTGCAAACTGGCTGAGTGACAGAACCCACAGGGTCAGAGCTGCTGGCGCCATGTCAGACTCAAAGCCTGTCACAAGTGGTGTCCCACAGGGCTCAGTCCTGGGCCCACTCTTGTTTGGCATCTACTTACAAGCAAACACAGGAGGGTTATGGCTGACAAAGTTTGCAGATGACTGCAAACTGGGCGCCATAGTGGAAAACACATCTGACACAGATATCCTTCAGAAGGGTCTCACAGAAATGGATAACTGGTGCCAGAGCCACGGCCTAAAGTTAAATGCCAAAAATGCATAGTCATACCCTTCGGAAAAACAAGGTTACCCTAGCTACCAAATAGGTGGCAATCCACTGAGCACAGAAGAAGTTATCAGGGACCTGGGGACCCAGGTTGATAGTAGTCTGTCATTCGACACCCATGTAGCTAAAGTAGTTAGGAAGACCTTCTACATTGCCCACCTTATCATGAAGGGATTCTCATCTAGATCAAGGGAGGTCATAGTCTCCCTTTACTCATCACTCATCAGACCAATGATTGAGTACAATGCCCCATTCGAATGTATCTGACCCGACACTTGCAGCAGCTGGAGAGGCCACAAACTCCTCACCAAAAGGATAAAGGGTCTCAAAAATCTGTCCTATGCTGCCCGACTGAAAGAACTCCAGCTCTATTCAGTGCTCAGAGGTGACCTTTGCCTAACATACAAGGCCATGTCAAACCCAGATTTGATGAATATGCTTCACCTCAAAAATCTAGATCCATCAGAGCCACAAGGGCGGAGACTTAAACCTTGACACGGCTATTAATAGGACGTGCTGGAGGGATAGATTCATCACCCAAAGACTCCCTATGCTGTGGAACAAAATCCCGGTACATGTGAGGCAGAGCACCTCGCTGGCCTTGTTCAAGAGAAATCTTGACCAATGGATGGGAGATTGCAGATATACCCCAGGGATTACCTCAGTGTCACTGCTCGACAGAGGCACAGCAAAATAATGGGTATAGTTCCCCATACTAAAGGGGTGGCGTGGCCAAAACGATGATGGCCATTGTAAATGCCCTCGGGCAGATAGCCTAGTATGAACCTATGAACCTATGAACCTATGAACCTATAAGGGATCAATATCAGAGTATGGAGAAAGAGAAAGGGCTAGGGAATCCTTAGTGAAAAACCTACACTGGTTGAGTTTTTAACTGAACCTAGAATAGAAGCTGCTGTTAAAAAGGATTAATTTGTAGGCCATATAAACTATAGCATGATAACTATATGACTCAGTTAGAAGGGGTCAGAAAAAATGGGAAGAGAGATTAGATACGCAATTCACATGGAAACAATGGGAGGACATATTTGTAGCTCCCAAATATGCAACAAAGTTTGGACGATTTAGACATATTTCTTGGAAGTGTTTGCATAGATATTTTTATACCCCAAGCAGATTCCAAAGAATTTTTCCTCAGGTAAATGGCAAATATTGGAGATGTAATAGGGAAAAAAGAGGTAACTGAGAACATATGTTCTGGGATTGTGATGAGTTGGCAGACTTTAAAAATTTCCATACATACCACTCTGTTGGGAATACTGGGCAAGCAAATAAGTGCAATTAAGGAAATGCATTTTGAACTGGGATACAGGACTGGATTTGACTAGACATAGTAAGGCCTTGTTAAGTTTAATTCTGGTGGTTGCCAACAAAAGCAATTACTAGAGAATAGAAATCAAAATCTAAACCAGCTATACTGGAAGTAGTGAATATTGTAAAGGAGATGAAAGAACAGGAGGTGGGATCTTTAGAAAAGGTAAGAGTAAATTGCATAGTAAAAATGTGAATTGTGGGAATAATACATGCAGAAAAATGTTTTGTAGAAAGAATGAGGTTTAAGAGAAGGAAATAATTGAATCATTCTGTAATATTGTCTAGATTATAAAATATATAGCAATGGATGTGATGTATGATGTTTGTAAATGTTTGTCTGTATGGTTTGATTAATTTTATCTAAGTATATGTTTGCCTTTGTCACAAGTGACAATTCAATAAAGGTGTTTAAAAAAAGACTTGATTTCTTCTCTGATTGATGACCTCTGTTTTGGCCAGTCTGTCATTGCCATTTCTTCAAGTAAGTTCATTCCCATGTTAATGTCAGTACATTACAAAATTAACTGTATTTTTTTCCTTTTGTCACAGGCACTGGTATTACCCAAAGAATCATCATTTGATAACTGTTGTAGTAATATTAGCTATATGGTTTATATCCTGTACAGGATATAACAGCGAGCTTTCTTCCAGATCTTAATGGCACATTCTACAAACCCAGACCATTGACAACTCAAGCAGAGCTGTAGAAAATCAATGGATTGGCCTCCACGATTTTCAGAGCTTTCCTGCCAGCAAAGAATGCTTTTCTTGTGAAATGTTGGGGATCAAATGTCAACTAGCATTTCTCCATTGCTGGGCAGATAAGTTACCTTTGGGGAAGAAACATCCGCAATATAAATTTATGACAAGATAAGTTTGGTTAAATTTCTTTTAATGGCAGTGAAAACTGTATGATCTGCTTTTCACTGTGTTTTACATAGAAAGCTCAACTTTTTTACAGCCTATGTTTTTTACTACTACTGTCAGTGTTATCTGTGCTTCAGGCTTCAGTTTCAGCTCTACTATGGAATGGCATGCTAGTTCCTTGGTTCTTTCTTCCTCTGGCCATAAAAAGAAAAACATTTCCAGACAACTTTTGCCCTTTTGGCAAGCTACAAATATACCTCGGCCACAGATGGGTGACTGCTGTATCAATTTGTGTTTCCTCAGACCATTCATCATCTGCTTTGGTTTCCTGTGGTATAGTCCCTTCAGCCACCATGGACTATGGGTTAGACATGTTGACATGTCATTGGTGGCAACAGGAAAACCACTTTTGTCATTCTTGGAAGAAGGAGCAGGGAATGCTTATGTGCCTAGCTGTTCTGGGATGCCTGTTGTTTGAGGTGATGTCCCAGACAGGAGTCAGCCTACTTCTATGTATATTCCTGTTAAAAAGACACACAAAGCTAATCATTTATCTTCTCTTGTCTCAGTAACAAGAATGACTTACTGGGGTTACCTCTGGACTTGGTTCAGGCTCTTAACTCTTTTCATTCTGGATGTAATAGTAATAGAAAAGTGACTCTTCATTTTCTGAAGATACCCAATGTAATGAACAGGGAAATAATATTGAGGAAACAGCATCTTTTTTTTTTTTGTCTCCTCGTGACCAATTCAGATTTTTCAGAGATGGTTTCTTTTGATGGTCCCTTAGAAGTTTATTTTTCTGAAACCATATCTAGGATGACCCAGTTGTTTCAGTGGGAGTATCATGATATTCCAGTATCCTTGAAAAATTATTATGATTTGTTATAACTGGAATTTCTGCATCCCACTCATGTTACTCCTGTTCTTCTAAGTTTGGAAAATGTTTTTATTATAGCCTGTACTACACCTGACAGGCAAAGTACAGCCTAAAAGAAGCATATACATTGTATAAAGTTCCTCAGTCCTTCAAGTTTATATTTTCTAATCCTAGATCCGACCCTGCAGTGATTTATTTGGCAAATCCTGCTGTGGCTAAACATTTGGTAAATGCTAATCCTTCTCCCATTCCCTCTAACAAGGATAGCAAGGTCTTTGATATATTTGGGAAAAAGTGTATGCATCTTTCCCTCTTATTTTTAGAATTCTTAATTTGCAGACTCACATGTTAAAGGTTTGTTTTGCTTGCATATTTTGAGAATATGAAGAACTGTATAGACGTTTTCCTCTTCTGATGAAAAATCTTCTATGAATTCATATATTGCTTCTGTGTTTCAAGCCACCATGCTGTTTTTCAAGGGTCCCTTCCACAACATCTGCTACTGCCTTATTATCACATTCCTTTAACTTCAGATTTCATATGTTTCTTAAAGTTTTCTGTGTTTGGATTACACTTTCAGTTTCCTGCATTATTCTTTGGGTTATTCACTGCTACAATCGTGTTTAGAAAGTATCTAGCTTCACATTTTTCCTTATTTAGATGACTTGCTTATCTTTCATAGTGTCATGAATCTCTTATCCGAGGAAGAGAGATTCTTCCAAGACTGAGGTTTCAGGAGGACACTTGTTTGACTTCTTTTGACATTATTATTTTCCTGTGATGTCTCTAAGATACCACAGTTCAAAGAGCATTTCTTTCCACTGGAAAAAGTAGATGTATTTATGGAGTTATACCAGTTGGACTTTCCCAGTAATCAAATGTCAATAAATAAATAGATAAGTATCCTTCAAATCTAGAGTTACTAAAAATGAAAGCTGGTATCAGTAGTAATAGGTCATGAAATAATATTATTTTGAACTTTGGGACTTTTTACAAACTGATTTAAAAAGAAAAGGTCTAAGATTAGTCTCCAAGAAGAAACTTTATTTGGTACCAGTAGCATTCTTGAATAGAAACTGTTCACAAAAAGTGAAAGTAGAACAGCTGCTATTATTTCCTGTGTCAGTAGATGCTTAATGACAGGAGAGAAAAACGTCTGACATGGTGGATGAGGAGGAGTACCCTGGTAAGAAGGAAGGGACTACCACTTCAATCTGCACCTATTGCTACCTATTGGATAGGTAGCTTTTGAACCATAGAAGGCTGGGATGAGAGAGACCCAATGAGGGCATTTAAAGTAGAAGTTTGCTGTGACAAAGTGAGTCAAAGGCTTTAGACAAGTAGACAAGTCTAGAAATAAGGAGGAGACTTAGTTTGCCATTATCTTTAGCTTTATTGACAGTACCTGTATATGTTATAAGTGCAGTCTTAGTGCTATGAGATGGATGGAAGCCATGTTGTGTGCAGAATAGGAGATTTTCCTGCTGGAGATAGTTTAGTAATTGTTTTTGAATATATTTTTTAAGTATATATGAAAGGGGGGATAAGATTGCTGTAGGTCTAAAGTTAGTAATGTCTGTTGAATTTCCTCATTTGTGCATAGGGTTAATGTGACTTTTTCCAGAGAGAGGGAACATGGGATTCTTGGACTGACCTGTTTATAAAGTTTGAGACAGGGTAGGCAAGGGTATCAGCTACTGTTTTAAGGTACTGGCTTGGAAGGTCATCAGCTGAAGTAGAGCATGATTTGAGTTTGAGTAGCTTAATAGGATTTGGGCAGAGGTTTGAAGGTTAAAGTGAATGTGGTGACACGTGGCTGCTGGGCTGGATTACTATTATATGTTGGAAAATCCTTGGTTAGAGATGCTCTACTAGCTTGTATTGTGGTTTTGAGTAATGTGTTATTGGGAGAGGGGTTAGGATTGAATTTATGGATGGAATGCAAGATTTCTTTAATGACTGTCCATACTCTTATTGGGGTTGTGTTTAGTATTATTCTGAAAGCTATTATAATATAGCTTTTTGTCATCATAAATTTGCTTTTTAGTACTATTGGGAAGCATTCTGAAAATTTCAAGATATTTTAGTGTTAATTCTGAAGATTCAGACAGACTCTTCAAATATCAGTGTGGTGATGCCCTTCTAGCCCAGGCAACAAGTGTTCTCCTTCTTTTGGAGATGACTAAGGGCAATTATCATAACCTGTCTCACATATTGGACCTACTGACACAAGACAGAGGTTGTTTAATACACCCCAAATTGAAACAACTTCAACCGACTGCCTGTATTATATATTTTCTCTCAGGATGTGCAGTAGGTATTAATGGAGACAAAGAAACCAGATGCTAGAATACTATATATTAATGACTGGAAAGAATTTTTTAGTTGGTGCCAAGCTAAGAACTTTGACCCTTTCAAGGCTAGCATTTCTCTGGTTCTGCATTATTTGTGTGAGTTATTACTTTCTGGACTTTCTGACTCCTCTCTTAAGGTTCATTTGTCAGCCATTTCAGTATGTCTGCCCATGGATCCTCCCCTTTCAATGCTTTCACATTCTAAAATGTTTTTGAAAGGAGTTTTACATACCCATCCACCTAGAAAATAGGTGGCTCCTCTTTGGGATCTTAACTTTGTGTTGGAAAAATATATTTATTGTTCTATTTGAACCATCAAGCTAAATTGAAGTTCATAAAATGGGAACTAGTTTTGGTGATTGCTCTGACCTCTGCAAGTTCTTATGATAGGTCCACTTTACCTCATTTTCCACAAAGATAAAGTGATATCCATATTTATTTTGAGCCAAGCTATCCATCTCCCTGTATTCTTTCTAGTGCATAAAAACAAGGGAGAAATAATTCTTCATACTCTGGATGTCCACAGACAGCTCACATACTATCTTGATAGAACTAAAACCTTCAGAAACTCTGATTAGTTATTCATGTCTTATGACTGAATGAAAAAAGGACAATCTGTATCAAAACAGACCATCTCCAAATGGTTGTCACATGCTGCTTCCTTTTTCTTACTCTACAAAATACATTAATTCCAGGCAGGGTCAAGGCATTCTCTTGGAAAGGGGTGGGCTCTAGAAGCAATAAGGAAGCAGCAGCATGGTCCTTTATATTTATTTACTTTTACAGACCACTACAAACTAAATTCCTTTTCCAGGTATAGAGCAGGCTTTGCTAACATCCTTCTTCCTTCCATTCATCAGCTATGGTAATCTACCAATATTACTAGGACTACTGCAGTAATGATCATATGATGACCATGGTGCAGTTGTGTAAGTAAACCTACCATAACAGTAGATGTTTGAATGATCACTGCTGCAGTAGCCAATCCTTCCCTCCTTTCACCCTCCCCTTATTTTGCTACATTTTTGTTTACATAGTATTGTCATGTTTAACTTCTGTATCCTCCCTCATTTCAGTTGGCATGAAGGTTCTCAAGGGTTTGGTGTCCAAACTGTGGATTTTATACATCTTTGCTTGAACTGTCAACAGTTTGGATGTGTGGAAGGTGCCTTAAGCTCTAGAATCTGGCTGGCTGTTATATCCTGTATATGATATAACCCATTTAGCTAAGGGTGCTGCAGCAGTGATCATCTGAACATCTACTGTTGTGTTAAGTTTACTTATACAACTGTGCTTTCTCTTTCTAGTAAACATTTGTTTGGATGTGATGACTATACTTCATCCTTAAACAGTTTGTATTGCACATTCTGGCCATACTTACCTTGTCTGTTAACAACATGCTTTGCAATGAAGAATGTGTCATAAAGGTCAAGTAGTTTTTTTTTTACATCCATACAATTTTCTAATGATTCTTTCTGTGCTTGAATACTACTCTCTTGGGCTCCCATTCTGAAGTTTGCAAAATAATGTTGTGGTTCCTCATGCTTCAGAACATAAACTCTAATTCAAACAGAAAAATGCCAAATTCTGAAATTCTCTGTTTTGCCTTTAAAACACTTTACAAAGGGTCTGCACATTTAGCAACTCTTCTACTTATGTATACCAACTCCTGTGTTGATGTGCCTCAGAGTAGGATAAATATTCCAAGATTTTGCTAACTCAGACATTATGCATATTCCTCTACATTTGTGTTTTAGTTCAAAATTTCCAAGAATCTCAGATTTGGACATCAGAATTTTAACATACATACATAACATACATTTTGTGCATCTGTAAATGCTCTTGACCAATAGGCAACTTGTCTATTTTCTTGAAAGATCACAGCTCCTTTACTATGCTGATGTGCATTCACTTATAACACTGCTGACAGACTTGCATCATAATAATTCTAATGCGTGTACCTGTATTACTAGTTTCTTACACATTTTAGTAACTCCCTTCCCATTCAGAGTTTCATTGCTAGTCTACAACTTGCTTCAAATCCTAAAAGGCATGATTATGTCAGAAATATTTGGTATAAACTTTGCAAGATACTGCAGAATTCACTGAAAGATCATTGATTTATTTTTGTTTTATGGATTTTGCATTTGGAGTTCTGTTCATGCACTAAATTAGGCTTTATTCTTCTGATGTTAGAACATGATTTGAATTACTTAATAATCATGTCTCTTATTTTAAACATAATCTTAATCAACTAAGAGTATAATATCTTAGTCTTTTCAGTAGCTTCATCATCCACACCTTAAAATAGTTTTCTTGTGTCTGTCCCCACACTAGCATATCATCATTTATATTCACAATATCTTACAATATCCATCTACCTGTGGAATTGCTCTTTGAAATACTTCTGATACAGAGGGGTAACAAATAGTAGTGTCAAGAATTTACATCATCCTGAAGGCAAATTAAAACTACACATCTTGGAGCTTTCTTCATATCACTTTTTTCTGCTAGAAGCCATGGTTTGCATCTAATACGTAAATAGCATTTGGCATAGCTGAAATTATCCTTTAATTGTAAACAATCAATACGTTTCTCTTCAGTTACATACTTGTGGATCAGTATATTTGCAAATGTCTGCTTCACAACAGTAAACATATGATTTACCCATGTTACTTCTTTCTGTTGCTTAGATACACCATA
The DNA here is from genome assembly GCF_019279795.1 of Protopterus annectens. Taxonomy (NCBI): domain Eukaryota; kingdom Metazoa; phylum Chordata; order Ceratodontiformes; family Protopteridae; genus Protopterus; species Protopterus annectens. The sequence goes on along the minus strand of NC_056747.1, from coordinate 501,623,702 downwards.
TTTCCATTGATTACTGCTAAATTATGCCCCTGACAGCTAATGGCACTTTAATGGATTGTGTATATATGGCACAACATTTAGAATTATGAGTATGATATCCTGGTAAGCTACTTAAGATTTTAAATAAATCAGCATAGTTGTGCAACATATATTTCCTATGGTTCTACAATATTCTTGTATACATTTCAGTGCAGAAAAAAAAAGTAAAGGTCCACATACACCTATAGGCATAGAGTTAAGATAGACAATATGGTATAAATATAATCACGATAAAGTAAATATCCAAATAAGCGCTTTTGTTTTACCCATGACAACTTCATCAGGGTGATGAAGTTTCCGTGGGTGAAACTAAAGTATTTATTTCATGTGGATATTTTGCATTAAGCTTTATACCATATTGGTTTGGCTTGGCTTTATCAGTACATAGTAAGACCTTACTAAGTATAATATCATTGGCTGCCAAAAAAGTAATTACTAGAAAATGGAAAGCAAAATATAAATCAGCTGTGATTGAAGTGCTGAATATTATAAAGTAGATACAAGAACTAGAGGTAGTGCCTTTAGAAAAGGGAAAGAGCAAATTCCATATAAATAAATGAAATTTGTAGGAATCATACATGCAGAAGTATGTTCAAGAGGAGGAGTGAGGTTTTAGGGAAGACAGGAATTGAGCAATTTTTGAAATGTTGGAGTGAATGATTGCTAAAAGGGAAGAAAACATATATGTATTGTATAATATATGACTATGACAAATGTTAATATGGTTTGTTGTCTTTTATATTATGTATGCATGTCATTTTCTTTAGTAAAAATGTAATAAATGTGTTTTTAAAAATTATTTCACATTATGCAAGACAAATCAATTCATGCATATGCTGTAGCTGTTTTGTATAGTTAATGTAAGAGTACACCCTCACAATGTTGCCTTTTATTTAATACATTTCTTGGCCTTCATTTGAGTTTTATGGAAGAGCATACCCCTGGCTTGATATCAGTGTAATGTCAGGTGTGTCTAAAAGAAAACTTATTCTAGAGAAGTGTTGCACTTAACTGCCATACTGTCTGGCTATAGCAGCAGCTAATTATTTGTTTATTAGGACTTTGCTTGGCATCTTTATCTGAATATCATCCCTTACTGGTTTGGAACATTACATCTCTGAGCTAAAGGACTAATTTTTCTGATTCCAACAACGTATATTTAATGATGCCCAGCTTAGGGGCTCAGATGCTAACTCCTTGCTGATCATTTGAATTCAGAGTTTTGGCTGAGTTCTTTTAGTTAAGCACAACTGCACTGAAAACAGTTCCAAGGGCTGAGGCATAGTGCTCTGACTTTAATTGGTATTGAGTGTATATTAAAGATCAGTACTGGTTTCAACAGTGCATTTTTATCAGTTGTGTGGTAAGTACCTATAGAGGCAGCAGGGAAAATAACATTCTCACCGTGTAGTGCATTTATTCTGTAAACCTCATCAAGGTACTCAAATACCTTTTTATAACATTGTGGTATTCTTATGCCATTGTGCTGACTTTAAGAGGGTGAATCATGATTCTCTGCATATGTCTTTAGATTAGATTTTGTGAGTAAGCATTCTCAGAGTTTTGGATTGCTCAAGGTCATTGCATATGGAAAATGATAATTGCTTAACCTGTTGCTGTGCAGTTCTTTCCTTACCTGTAGGAAACTATACTGCTGTGGAATGTGTAAACAATGAAATAATATTTGTATGAAAGCTTGTCAAATGTCACATATGGCTGCATTTTAAAAGATTGTGCTTTAATGTTACAGGCAATGATTTCTCCAGGCTCAGATATGAAATTTGATGACATGAAAAGATGCTTTGTTTTTTCTTGTGCCTGGGCTTTTGGTGGTCTGCTAAACTTTGAAGCTCGGACAGCCTTCAGTCATTGGTGGAGGGAACATTTCCAGCAAAACAACTGCAACTTTCCCAAGGATGGAGAGGTAAACTATGCGTTCAGTCAGTAGATTAAATGTGATTTAAAGGTTGCATTAACATGCTAAAATGTGGAGACTTCTTTTGATGTAAATATTTTAAGTAGATCATTTCTTTAGTGTCATGTGGGAAAAGTCTTCATAGCTGTACATCTTTGTATTTGCAATGGGAAGACTTTTTCATTCTTTTTAAGCATTTCTTTGTTTTACATTTAGATAGCATCTCAAATAATGCCACAAATCTACATTTTCAAATAACACCAAAGCCAACAACAACCATAATTGCCAAACCATCTTCTTTTTATGCTTGCTGTCCTTTCTTGCCCTTATATTAATACTGTTTCACACAATCATTACCCTTAAGGTAACATTATAGCCATTTTAACAATTGACATGGACATCCTCACTCCCCTTCTCTCTTCTGAATAAACTGTAGGTGTAGTCTATAACTGCCTCCACATTTCTTCTTTTTGTACATCCGACTCCTTCAATGCTCATCTCTTCCATATTAACTTTACCTTTATATTCTTCATAGTATGTACTGCCATTTGCATTTTCCCTGCTGTATTCTTGTTCTGTATCCTAGATTTAGTAGTGTATCTGTAGATCTACCTCGGTTTCCCATATTCTCATGATCTGCTATATCGAGATGAGAACCATAATGCCCCTTTGATACATGACTTTTTTGCACTTTGTCTTGTCTTCTAGAAATCCATATAATTTCTTTATAGGAAGAGTTGGTTCTCATGCCATCATTTGCCTTAAAAGACCTTGCTTTGAGGTGTAGAGTTACCACATGCATTAATGCCACTCTTTTTTTCTTTCACTTTTCCTTCAGCAGCTTCTCTCCATGGCTACATTTCATCCAGAGTTATATAGCTATCTAAAATATCTGTTTAGGTTCAAATCCAACATAGTTCAGTGCTGGAATGAAAATGGTGGTCATCAGTGTTTTATATATTTCTGAAAATATTTTCCCTTGGCTGTTTACTCAGTGCAGTTTCATATAATTTCCTATGCTTCTCCATTACCTCTTTACCTGTTAGGCTTCTCAGTGTCTTGTAAAATCTGCATGTTACATAACTGTCTACCTTATTTACCAACACCTTTCTCAATACTTCTCTTTTCTTTTCCTACTGTCATCTTCTCTTCGCTTACTCACTCTGTCATCTCTTATACCCACTCCATGTGCTTCTTTTCCTACAGTCTTATAATAGCATTTGATATTCTTACCTCAACTCTTCTAGAGTCTTTATCTCCCATTCATTACAAAACTGTGAGGTGTGAAACACACACTTTCCTCGTATTACTTTACAGTCCATAACCAGTGATAATGTTTCTGCCACTGACCTTTCATTAGCTCATACACCCAGTTCTGATGAGAAGAGGCTCATATTCTGTAATGGAAGGGATTTCTGCCCTCGGCACTAGGACTGCTGAGCAGATCAAATATTCCCAGGTTGCATGGAACCCCTATTTACTGGTCTTCTAATACTATCGATTTCTCTTTTGTTGGGTCAAAAAGAAACTGACACCAGGCCACTACTCTTTTCTTTTGGCTTTCAAGCGCACACACACACACACACACACACACACACACACACACACACACACACACACACACACACACACACACACACACACGCACACACACGCACACACACACACACACACACACACACACACACACACACACACACACACACACGTGTGGGAGTACAATATAGCAATAACCCATGCCTGGGTGTGACTAATGCTGTTTTTACCCACAGTTGGTGTGGTTTGGTCACGAGGGCGAAGCCCGAGTGGCCAAACAAAGCCAACCATGGGTAAATCCAGCATTACCCACACCAGAAGTGGGTTATTGCTATCTAATGACATTATTTAAGAAAAAAAAAATTACTTTTTTTAAATAATGGCATTGTATAATGCCTCCTTGCTGCCCTTCCGCAGCTGTCTGGTATTCTGCGGCAGTTTTGATGTACTGCGTGCATGCCTCGCAGTACATCAGAGCTGTGGGCAAAAGCAATGGAGAAAGCAAGATCTCCGTTGCTTTTTACAAACTGTTTCACTATGTTAAATGGGTTTAACATAGCGAGACAACTTTAAAAAAAGCAACAGGGAATCTCCGTTGCTTATTTTAAAGCTGTCTCGCTATGTTAAACCCATTTAACATAGCGAGACAGTTCTGAAAAAAGCAATGGAAAAAGCAAGATCTTCGTTGCTTTTTACAAATGGTTTTGCTATGTTAAATGGGATTAACATAGCGAGACAGCTTTAAAAAAAGCAACGGAGAATCTTCATTGTTTTTTTTAAAGCTGTCTCGCTATATTAAACTCGTTTAACATAGCGAGACAGTGTTGCTGTAAGAGTTATAGTAATGGAAAAAGTCTGGGCGACAGGACCTTTTTCCATTACTATAACTCAGATTTACAACATGCACGCTGACCAATCAGCGTGCACGTTTTTGAATATTAATGGGGGGGGTTGTTGTATAATGTTCTTTCTTTTTCCCCTCCTGCTCCTCCTTGTTTCATTCAGGAGACATTATCTGCTTTTTAAGTCATTGATCTTAGTCCCTTTGTTTTGAGATATCCAAGACTTAGTTTTGGAAGCATGCTTTTGTTCAGGCTGTTCTACTTTTGTTTTGGGGGAAACCCACAGTACTTTCCACCATTCTTTCTGTGATTAAATCAACCAGAAGACTCACAAGAGGCATTGTTTCAAGCTTAGGTACATTTATTATTGCAAGTTTATTATCCACCAGTTTTGTTACTCATTCCTGTGAGCCATCTGTTCATTTTGCTGATAGAAGGTGAGAACACTCTTTTTGGGCTCCATTTCAGTAAAGGAATATAGGTTTTATTCATTGCTTCCTAAAAATCAAGAATATTACATCTTAAAAGATGACCTTACTGTAATAACTATTAGTTTTACAATGCAAATACAGTTTACTACACCTTCTTCAGTGCCTTATGCTTCTCAAGTCATGTTGAGACTACTGTTATCTTAAAAGATTTGTCCAACCATTTTTTTTGTATAATATTCTAGTTCTAAAGTTAATTTGTTTTGTAACAGATTGAAGACTCCAGGCTAGCTATACTCAGGTTCAGACACTCTGCAACTTTATTGACTATAATACGTTGGCAGCGGCTGATGTTCTTCATGTTTCACTGTTGCAGTCATCACCTGTGGGCTATCCCTGCTGTGGTAGCCCTCAGTTGACCTGAATACCAGAGTCAATTTTTTTTCCGTCAGCTGCAGTCATCTGTAGTCTGATGTCAAGTCATCAGTGCTATAAAGCAAGGCAGCTGACATCATTACATCAGTCTTTCTTGCTGTGGAGCCCTTAGCAGAAGCAGTTCACATGAGTGCTGGTCGGTCGCTACCAGAAGTTGAATTTCAGCTGAAAATGTCTAAAACTATGTTCCCCATTGGGGATTATTTTTTCTTGCACTAGCCGATGTCTGAAAAAGTTAATAGTTGTCTTGCCTGTGGAGAGCAGATCCCACACTGAGACTTCCATTCTTACTGTCACTTGTTTAGGCCCAAACCACAACGTCTCCTGTTGTCGGTTCTGTGCCCTCTTTAACTGGAGAATGGTTCGCCATAGAGTTCTTTTTGTAGACAGTTATTTTCGTGTTCCATCTTTGCATTCCGACATGCCATCCATTAGCCAACAATCTGTGGACATTCCAAAAAAACGTAGAGATAAAGATAGAGACAGACCACACAAGGCTAAGCCTTACAACGAAGCTACCGCTAAGCAGGTCGTCAGTTTTCCAGAATTCAGTGAGGCACTTTTGCAGCCCCTGATGCCCAATTCAGTATCTACACAGGCCTCTACAGAGACCTTTTCAGAGTCTGGTATGCTGCAGAAATCTTCTTCGTCTTCCGAGCCTTTGGCTGTCTCTGCCTCGGTTGGCTCTGGAGCCGCGACGCAGGCACCGGCTTCTGAGGAGGCCTTTAGCACTACTAAATCTAGACAAAAAATGACGTTTTCGCATCTGACTACCCTTTTTCTCAGACCGACAGATTCTCTCAGGCCTAGAAGCCAGGCCACTCCTAGGAAATCTGCTTCTAGCCACCATCTTGCTACTGCTCCACCAACCCAAGCACAAATGCTTAAAATGACGTAGGATCTTATCTCCCTTATCCGGGGTAGCCAGGCCACTGCTTCTAAAAGGAAAAGGCACCCTTCTGCAGAAATTATGATAGAACAGGATTCTGAGGAATCTGACTATTCAGTTATTGAAGAGGAACAGCATCCCTTAACTGGTTATGAGGATTCAGATGCAGAGGAATCCATCCCTTCTGCCTTCCCTCCAGAGGACCTTTCCTTTGGGGAAACCCTTCACTCCTTCAGGGAACATTTCAAATGGGAATCTCAGGACTTCCCACAGTCTAAGAAAAAACTTAGAGAGTCGTTGGACCTGCCCCAGCACAGGCCCTTGGCCATCCCCCCTATTTTAGAAGTGGTGAATGATGTTTTCCATGAATCCAGCTTAGCCCCTGACACCCTTCCTCCTGCTCCCAGTAAACCTGACAGGTACTACAGAGTACCGGATTCTCACAAATGCCTGTACAGAAATCCTGTTGCAGACCTAGAGGTCATTACACAGAGACCTAAAGGAGCTAAGACTAGTTCTGCCAAGAATCCTCTTCCTTCTGACAAGGACTCCAGAGCTCTAGACAGATGGGGTAAAAATGTATACACCTCTGCAGCCTTAGCTATCAGAGCACTCAATTGTCAGTTCCATATTTTAAAATATCACAACACACTTGGGAACAAAATAGAAGATTGCTACCTTTTCTGACTATGCCAATTCAAAAGAGTTAGCAGATTTATTGCATTCTGCTTGTCAAGTGCCAAACCCTCATTAAAATGTGGATAAGACACCCTAAAAGCATCTAGCAGGGCAGCAGTGACAGGATCTGTTATTAGGAGACATGCATGGCTGAAGGAACAACCTCTCCCTGATTATGTCAAGTCTAAACTTATTGATGCACCCCTAGATAAGGAGCGCTTGTTTGGGGAAAAAAACAGAAGAGGTGCTTAAAAAGATGGAAGACAAAGCAAAAGCTAGGCAAACAGTAAAAAATTTATTTCAAGTTCAACCTCCCAGATTCAGCAGGAACTTTCCCTCTAAGCACTGGACCTTCCCTGTACCTAGCAGACAGGGCCAAGGTAAACCCCACAGGGACAGACCATCCAGGCCCCTATCCCAGGGCCAGCAGAGAAGGAAACAATGGACCACTTCCATCTCCAAGGCAGGGAGTTCTAAGCCAACCTTCTGTGGCAAACAATGATTCCCCCTCCCCCCTCTACCCTCCCATCTCTCATCAAAAACTAGGAGGATGGCCCTCCCTCTTCAAAGACAGTTGGCTTTCTGTAACAAAGGACCAATGGGTCTTAAAGATCATTTCTCAGCGATACAAATTCTCTTTTGGCGAACTCCCAATTCCAAGAGAGTACCCAGACTTACCTCCAAATCAGTGGGCAGAGGCATTGAAACAGGTCCAAACTCTTGTATCCCAGGGGGTAGTAGAACCTGTCCCTTCAGATCAAACAGGCAAAGGCTTTTATTCCAGACAATTCCTAGTTCCCAGAAAAGAAGGCACTTGGTGCCCCATCCTGGATCTATCCATTCTGACCACCTCCCTGGTAGTCCCCAGATTCAAAATGCTAACTTTGCAGCAGCTGCTTCTTATGCTAACAAAAAATGCCTGGCTAGTGACCCTAGACCTACAAGATGCATACCTTCACATCCCCATCAGGGAATCGTGCAGAAAATTCCTGCTTCAGAGCAGCCTCACAACACTTTCAGTTTTTTGCGATGCCCTTTCGCTTATCTACTGCTCCCAGAGTATTCACCAAATGCTTGGCCCTGGCCATAGCATTCTGCAGACAGAGAAGTTTACAGATTTACCCTTACCTGGATGACTGCCTCATTCTGGCAGTGAGCAAATAAAAGCTGCCCCAGGACCTTCTCTTTGTCAAATCACATCCCTAGGGATCACCATCAACAAGAAGAAATCAAAACAAAATCCCACCAGGAAGATCATTTTCTTGGGAGCTGTGCTAGATACAGCATCCCAAATGGCCTTCCTATCCCCAGAAAAGCAGAGATTCCTGCCTCTCTGCTTTACCCAGCTGGCTTCCAGAAGTCACCTCACTGTGAGGAAATTCCTGCAAGCCCTGGGATACATGGCATCTTGCATCCTTCACATTCCCCTAGCCAGGCTTCACATGAGAAAACTTCAGTGGTATTTAAATAACCTTTGGTGCCAGCACTCTGTCTCTAGAGACCTCTCTCTCTCTCTGATCCCTTGAATAAGGGATGAGTTTCTCTGGTGGGCAGAGGCCTGTGTCAGGAACAAGGGTCTCCCCTTCATCCTCTGCCCTTCCAGCCAGACCATCACCACCGATGCCTCAGACATTGCTTGGGGTGCTCACCTAGCAGTCAGGTGCACCCAAGGTCTTTGGGATGCCCAACAACTTCACTTGCACATCAAGCAGAAAGAAATGATGGTGGTACAGAAGGCTCTGACATCCTTCAAACCCTATCTGAGGCCAGGGGTTCTCCTTATAAAAACAGACAACAACACAGTAATGTGGTACATCAACAAACAGGGGGGGGACCCAATCTTACCCCCTGTGCAGGTTAGCCATGAGCCTCTGGCTTACAGCCACCTCCATGGTCTATACCTAATTGCCCAATACCTACCAGGGGTCAACAACACTCTGGCAGACCACCTAAGCAGAAACTTACTAGACCCCCATGAATAGCAGCTCCACAGGGAAATCTTTCTGCAAATCACTCAGGAGTGGAGGACTCTGGAAGTGGATCTCTTTGCCTCGCACCTCAACCACCAGCTGCAAAAGTTTTGTACCAGGGAGTATCACCTCCTAGTGTGGAAAGTGGATGCCTTGACCTTCCCCTGGAACTCCCTGTTTGTGTACACCATCCCTCCTCTGCCCCTTATTCCCAAGGTACTGATCAAAATAAGGGAGGAGAGACCAAAGGCCATCCTCATTGCTCCAGATTGGCCCAGACAGCATTGGTACTCCTTACTGCTCAGCCTCACCTTACAGCCCCCCAAGCAGCTTCCCCTGATCTCAGACCTCTTGACCCAGGTGAGGGGGAAGATACTGCGCCCAGACTTACAGACTGTCAGTCTTTCAGCATGGCTTATACCTTAAAAGCCAGCAAGAAGTCCCTGTTAAGCAAACAAGTCCTAAACATCATCACAGAGGCCAGAAGAACCAGCACCAGAAAATCATACGCAGAGAAATGGAAAAGATTCTGCTCATGGAACCAGTCCAAAGGGGCCAGTACCTCCCATCCCTCTTATTTTGGATTACCTAGCTGAGTTGCTCAATAGTGGCCTCTCCTTCTCCTCTATTAAAATCCATGCCTTGGCCATTTCTGCCCATTACGATTCAGACCCACCCCTCTTCTCTCACCCTTTGATTAAGCAATTCTTCAGAGGGGCTTCTAATATCAGACCTCCCAGAAGGCCTCCCAAGCCACCCTGAGACCTGAAGTATGTTCTAGGAAAAACTAACCTTACCTCCTTTCTAACCTGCTACTTCTGCAGAATTAAAATACCTCTCCTGGAAGACTGCCTTCCTACTAGCTATCACTTCAGCCAGAAGGGTTTCAGAACTTCAGGCACTCATTACTGTTAAGTCCGTCATCATTTTCCATGCAGACAGGGTCTCCCTGAGGACTAATCCCTCTTTTATGCCCAAAGTAGTTTCTGATGTGACCCCCAACCAGGTCATATAACTTTCCACCTTCTTTCCCAACCCTCAAAACAAGGGGGAAAGCATTCTACACTCACTAGACGTGCACTGACAACTCAGATACTATCTGGACCATACTAAACTATTCAGAAAAACAGACCAACTACTTGTCAGCAAACCATTTCCAAATGGATATCACACTGTATCCATTTCTGCTACAGACTACATGGAACCCCCCCCAAGTCTATCCGTACCCATTTCACTAGGGCAGCCATCACTTTCACAGCCTTCCTCAGAGGAGTCCCCATCAGGGACATCTTAGAAGCTGCCACATGGACCTCTGTCCATACCTTTACAAAGCATAATCACCTACCTTTTTTTTCTAAGTCTAGGGCAGGGTTTGCATCTGCAGTTCTGCAGGGCCTGCTGACCCATGCCTAGGACTCTAACCTATCCTCCACCCCTCTCCTCAGCTTTGGGAATCCTCCCACAGGTGATGACTGCAACAGTGAAACATGAAGAACATAGTACAGTTGTGTACAATTACCATAAATGTAGATGTTCGAGTGTATTCACTGTTGCAGTCCTGGTTTCCTCCCCTCCATCCCCCATATAGCATCTTCCCCTAGGGGGACATAAGGTTCCCATGGTGGCTTTTTGCCACCAAGAATACTTTTCCTTATCTCCTTATGCTTCTGATGGGTTAGGGCAAGAAAAACTGATATAATGATGTTGGCTGCCTTGCTTTATAGCACTGACGACCTGATGTCAGACTACAGGTGACTGCAGCTGACGCAAAAAAAATTGACTCTGGTATTCGGGTTGACCAAGGGCTACCACAACAGGGATAGCCCACAGGTGATGACTGCAACACGGAATACACTCGAACATCTACATTTATGGTAAGTGTACACAACTGTACTTTCTGGAGGTCCAGTGTAAAAGATTCATAATCACTTTCACTTTACCTCTGTTTTGTATTGCTGGAAGACATATTCTTTCCTGCCTAGAGCTTTAGTTTGATTGGTATCATTCTATCATTTACCCATCACTGGCACCTGTTCTGCCAGAACTAATGTAAATCAGACCTTTTCTTGTATCCCCACCACTGGCCATATTTTTTCTAGCTGTGGTACATCTAGTATTAGTTACATCTAATAATGCTTTCTAGGCATCGGCCTATAGGATGCCAGCAATATTGTAACATATTCTGTTTTATTCTCTGCTGGCTCTTTCAAGTGTTAACCCACTGGTGTCAGTTCTGTCATTGGTGGAGCCAATGCAGAGTTTCCCATTTACCAGGTCCTTGGTGTCTTTCAAGATCCTTAGTTTCAAGATGCTGCCCCAAATCTGGTGTCTTCGGCATCATTCCTACTGATGTCTGCAACTATCAGTATACTATTTAAACCTGCTTACAGGTCTGCAGACAGACTTGCTTCCCCTTACTGACTCTCTTTCTACTAAGCAAGTCCTTCTGAGACTTTTCAATACACTGCTGTCTTCCAACTCAGGCAAATTTTCACTAGCACAACAAAAGCATACCCAAACAAAAGAGACCTCCGAGGCATAAACACACGCAAACTCAACGACCCACCACACCACGCATAGTCTACACACTTGTGTCTTACAGCCACTAAGGCCTAAACATAAACCCAACATATTAGTCATAGGAGACTCCATTGTGGGACACACAGATGTGCCCCTCATCAGGCTGGATAAGGAGAAAGTCACGGTTAGTTGTTTGTCAGGTGCCAGAATCTGCCATATCACCAGTGTACTGAAGTCTCTCATCAGGTACTGCTATGACTCTGTCTTAGTCAATGTTAGAGTGAATGACTTGAGACATACCTCCCTGGACTATATGAAGAGAGATATGATTGAGATCACTGGGTATGTGTTCCAGGCAGGTATGTTCCTAGCCTTAAGCAGCATTCTACCATCACCCAGAATGATGCCTCAATACAAACAGAAAGTGATTGACTTTAACAATTGTCTTAGTTTCTGGTGTCATTCCAAGGAGATCCAGTACCTGACAGCCTGGGATGACATGACTGACGAACCATGATGCTTTGCCAGAGATGGCCTGCATCTGTCTCCCTTGGGCTTCAGGCTCCTGGCAGAGGCTCTTGCCTCCCCCATAATGCTTTTTTTAGGCAATGCCATGAGGTCAAAACTACTAACATGAAAATTTCATCAAAACGTAAATTAAAGGTCATGCTGATAAATACTAGGAGTCTAAATATGAAACTGCACTCATTGCAAACATTCTTAACCCTGGAAGAAGCTGACATTTATGCAGTCACAGAAACCTGGTTCAAAGGTGAGGAGAGCACCCCAGCCATACTGGGTTACTCACCCTGTCATTCATTTAGACTTCAAGCCTTGGGCAGCAAAACAAAAGGAGGTGGAGTTGCAATATATATATAAAAGACATACACACCTCGAGGCTGGTCAAACAGTATGATTCACAGGAAACACTCTAGGTGCAGTTAACAATTGACATGTCCCCCTTTTCAAATCATAGCTAGCTATAGGCCTCCAACTGTGGTTCAAGATGCCCACTCCACCTATCTGAACCTCTTCAAATCTATCAAGATTCAACCCTTTACCCTGATCCTAGGCAACTTTAACCATCCAACCATAGACTGGAAGAAATACACATGCCAAAACACAAATTCCCAGAGATTCATTGATTTCGTCAATGCAAATGCCTTGGACCAGTTGGCTGACACCCTCACAAGAGATGAAAATATCTTGGACTTGGTATTAACTAACATGAGTAACCACTGCAACATCCCTACAGTGCCATCATCCCTGATAAGATCCGATCACAAAGCAGTGACTTTCGAAGTCACCATCTCCCCTGACCCCCCCCCCCCCCAGCTAGGGTCAAACAAAAAAACTTCTCCAAAGCTAATTACAACCTCCTGAGGGAAGGTATAAACAGCTTCACAGCCCCCTCCCCCTCTATAGAAACTGGCACATATGTCCAAACCTACACAAAGTACTATATGAGCATTTATACAGCTGCATGGAATCAGGAAGACCAGACAGGATAAAATCCTCTTCCTCAAGGAAGAGTAAACATGTCTGGTGGACATCTACAATAAATAAACTCTGTAATAAAAGGAAAAACTTGCTGTCCAGGACCAAGAAGGAGCAGGTGCCTAACTGGAAGCAATCTCTCCTTAGCCTGAACAAGCAAATAAGAGCACTAGTGAAATCCACCAAAGCAAACTTTGAGTCCAAACTGGCCACATCTACTAAAGACAATCATAATGCCTTCTTCACATATGTCCTCCATCTCAAGGGAAGCACCCAGATCTGCTCAGAACTGGTGGTCAAGGGCACCACATACACAAATGCTCTAGATATAGCCAACCTGCTGGCAGACAGGTTCAGTGAAAACTTCACTCCTCTGTCCCCCCCATCAGTAAAACAGGGCATCCCCAGTACCTGACCCCCCTCCCATTATCTCTAGGGAGCAAGTCATAACTGCCATCTCCAAGGTAAAAAATACAGCCTCCATGGGACCCGATAACATCCCAGGCTGCATCCTACATGAACTCAGGCAGGAACTTACACCACCATTAGGTACCCTATTCAACCAAAGTCAGAGTACTGACTTCATCCCAGCTGAGTGGAGGACAGCTACTGTCATCCCTTTGCAAAAAAAGTGGAGCATCCACCAATCCAGGAAATTATAGATCCATCAGCCTAACTAGCCTGATCTGCAAGGCCATGGAGCAGATTATCATAGATGTCATTAACAAGGGCATTGGCAACCTCCAGACACTTGATCCCACACAGTTTGGTTTTGTTAAGGGGAGGTCATGCCTGTTAAATTTGGTCAACTTCTTTGAGACAGTCACCAAGGCAATAGATGAGGAGAATATGGTGCACACTGCTTACCTTGACCTGGCCAAAGCCTTTGATACTATTCCCCAATCAGGTATAATAGATAAAATCGCTCAACTAGACATCAATCTATATGTTACCATATGGGTAGCAAACTGGCTTACTGATAGAACCCACCTAGTCAAAACAGGGGAAGCCATCTCAAGTAGTAGACCAATAACAAGTGGTGTCCCCCAGGGATCGGTCTTGGGGCCTCTGCTGTTTGGGATATACTTCTCGGAGGTGCAGGCCAAATTTAGAGGGCTATGGGTGACCAAGTTTGCAGATGACTGCAAGCTGGCTGCTGTCATCAATTCCTCTAGTGATATGGACATCCTACAAGAGGATGTCACCCAAACAAATGACTTGTGTCAGAAACATGGCCTCAAACTAAATGCCAAAAAATGCATCATCCTTTTTGGGTAGAATGACATCCCCACAAATGATCACATTGATAATAAGGTACTAAGCATGCAATCCGTCGTTAGGGACTTGGGCACCCAGGATGATAGCAAACTGACTTTTGACCACTATATTGCCTCCATTGTATGGAAAGCTTTCTACATGGACCACCTCATTAGTAAGGGTATCTCATCCAGGGACAAGGTGGTTGTAACATCCCTGTATTCTTCCTTTATAAGAGTACAGTGTCCCTTTTGGCATGTACCTCACAAAGCACATGCAGCAGCTGGAGAGACCACAGAGGTTCCTCACCCAGAGAATCCAGGGCCTCAAACATCTACCCTACACACAAAGGCTAAAAGCCCTGTCCCTCTACTCAGACTCCTATAGACTCCTCAGAGGTGACCTCTGTCTGGCATACAAAGCAATCTCAGACCCCGCCCTGATGGGACTGCTGCATATCCGCAAGTCAAACTCCACTCAAGTAACCTGCATGTGTGCAACCTCAACCTGGCCTGTGACATCAATAGGACTCATTGGCAGGACAGATTTGTGTCCCAGAGACTCCCCTTTTTGTGGAATAGACTCCCTCTCTATGTAAAGTAGAGTACCTCATTAAACCTTTGTAAGCACAACCTGGATAACTGGCTGGGGAACAGAAAATACACCCCTGGGATTCTACCTGTCTGCCTGCTGGGCAGTGGCATAGGGTGCTGACTTGTTGGAACATGGGCTAAATTCTTGGCTTGGCTTGTAAGGGTCTCAGGGACAATAGCCTATTAACTTCCCATGATCTTATGAGCTCCATTCCAAGATGACAGAATGACTTCTCCAATTCCACTAACAGACATTAATCCCACTATTTCTGATGGGATACTTGCTGTTATTTCTTTCTCCCAGAATCTTTTATCTTGAAAGACTTATCAAGACAAGTGGACCCAATCCTCTAGCTTGGCTTCCAACAGATTGAAAGATCCTTTCTCTCTTCCTGTTCCTTTGGTTTTTGTCCTGTTTGCCCAAGATACTTAACTAGCCTCAGTAAAACTTCCGCTAAAAGTTTGTTAGTCCAATATTTCCATGTTTCTGTCATAGTTAATGTGTACATTTCTTGCCTCACTTAAGTTTTGTAAAGAATTCTTACATGGTATTGTTTGTCTTAGGCCTGC
Source organism: Protopterus annectens (assembly GCF_019279795.1). NCBI lineage: Eukaryota > Metazoa > Chordata > Ceratodontiformes > Protopteridae > Protopterus > Protopterus annectens. The sequence continues at coordinate 501,608,533 of NC_056747.1, read as the reverse complement.
ATCTGGCATCTTATTTCCTACCCTCTTGGATATTTGCTTCATACTGGAAAAGCTTATTCTTTCACCATTGGAGTTAGACACTTCTGAAGTTTCTGCTCTGGAAGATCCTTTCTCAAGTTCATTAATTCTGCTAAGAAAATAATGGGCTCTTTTGGCAAGCCTCCATATCTAATTTACCTCTAGGAAATTATGGTAGTCACAATAAGCCTGACTTTCTTTGAAGAAAGTTGTTATTGAATCCTACTTAAATCAGACTAGTAATGTACCATTGTTTTTTTTTCTTTAGTACTCTTAAGAGGGGAGAATATTTTTTCCTTTGCATGGATATTTTCAGACAGCTCAGATTTTTTGTAGAGAGAGAACTAAATCTTAACGCAAGCATGACAAATGGAACACAGAACTGATGTGATGCATTTAAGTGGACCAATGTAGGTTTACAGCTAGTTACCTGAGCTTTCAGACACCTGCTGTTAAAAGGTAGATACAGTAGTTAAGTACACACCAATCTGCATCTACAAAGAGAGGAAAAAGGTGTATGGTTTATTTCCTAAAAGAAACACTTAAATCAGCCAGTGTGTGTAGAGATCGGTGTATAACTCAAGATACTTAGAACAATAGCTATACCTCAGACACTGCGTGTGTGTGTGTGTGTGTGTGTGTGTGTGTGTGTGTGTGTGTGTGTGTGTGTGTGTGTGTGTGTGTCTGTGTGTGCCTGTGTGCCTATTTATCTGTTTGTCTGTTAATTGGTTCATAGGTAAGTACTAGGCTAGCTGCCTTTGGGACCCATTTTAAGCCTAGCCAGTTTCCCTTTTTCTGTGCTCAAAATAACCTATCCCATTTGGTTATAGAGTGCCTTAACCATCCCATGGTAAATAATTATATATTAACCCTAATGAGAATAACTGGGATCATAACATAGATAATTTGAGGGGACCTATGCATGGGATAAAGCATTCAGGAGCTGCCTCTGTCCATTAGTAGTACAGGGGGCATTCCTTGGATAAATTTTTTGATTCCCATTCATGCATCTAAGTTATGCTTGCATATGGACAGAGATGCACTTTGCTTTATGTGGATAGGGAGTCTGTTTCACAACAGCAGTGGCATCCTCTGTGAAATATACCTGTCTCTCCAAACTATTCTGTTGATGATACAGAGGAGGTTTATATCCCTGTACTGAATGTTATTTCTAATGCTGTATGACTTACTGAGGTGCTGTAAATTTATCGGTAATGGGTCGGAGGATGCCTTGTGCATTAGACACAGTTCACCTCTTAGCAGTCTGTAGGACACCAAGTATAATGACAGGGCTTTGAGTCTGTCAATGTAGAACAGACTCTTTGGGCCTTATATCCTTTTAATATGGTATCTCTGTGGACTTTCCAGTTGTTGCAAGTGTCTAGACAGATGCAAGCCAAAGGAGACAATTATATTCAATGTCTGGTCTAAATATGGCTGATTAAATGGGGACAATGACCTTCCTAGATCTAGACACAATCCCTTTGTTTATAAGCTGCGCAATACAGAAGGAGTTTCTTACAACAGTAGACAAATGCTGGTCAAAAGATAGCTCACTGAACACACAAGTTCCCAAATTCTGAATAACTGGGTCACTTCTTAGGAACGTATTGTCAAGGTGATAGTTTCCTGGGGTAAATGACTCCTGAAAGGATACAATAATGCATTTTTAGCATGTGGTGCAGTGGTTAGCATTGTTGCCTCACAGCAAGAGGTTCTCCGGTTCGATCCTCAGCTGGGGTGCCTTCTGTGTGGAGTCTGCATGTCCTCCCTGTGGTCACATGGGTTTCCTCCAGGTGCTCCGGTTTCCTCCCACATCCCAAAGACATGGAACCACAGCAAGCAACAGGTGGATTGGACACTCTAAATTGGCCCTAGGTGTGAGTGTGTGTGTGTGTGTGTGTGTGTGTGCCTTCTGTGGAAGGTTGGACGCCGGGCTGGCAACTTGACACTGTAAAACACCACTGCCAATCATGAGAGGACAGGTGATCCACTGTGGTGACCCCTAACCGGGAAAAGCTGAAAGAAGAAGAAGAAGTTTCAGTCCATAATTCTGGTACCAGTTATTTATATGGCACAAGCTTTCCTACAGGATGGCTAAGTCATTTGGGGATTTTTCTGCAAACTTAGTCAACCAGAGCCCTTTGCTATTGGCTTTTACTTCACAAAAGTCGATGGCAAGCAAGAGAGCTCCCAACAAAGAACCCTGGGGAGCCCCAGTGGTGACTGGTCTCTTTGTGGAGGTAACATCCCTGATTATCTGTGTGATGATAGGAGGTATTTCCAGCCATGCCAGGAGACGTAGGGCAGTGCATGTGTAACATATGCCAGCATAAGCTAGCTGGAGCTTTGCTAAGAATTATATGTCATTTGTGTAACAAAGTGATTTGTATAGATGCTTGTGTTTAAAATGTATTTGCAGTTACTTGTGTTAAAATGTAGCAACAGTGTGCCCTGTTGGAAAGAAAAAATGTACATGTATTTTTGCAACTGAATTAAATGTATAGGTTTTAACAGAGGGTACTGGAAGAGAAGAGGTTAATCCCAAACTCCAAACATATAAGAAAATTAAACCAGTGGGCCTAGGCCATAAAGATGTTATCTCACAGTTTTGAATGAAACCACAGACAAAATATCTGGGAAACCAAGTATTAGGAAACTTTATTTATGGTCTCTAGCAGGGAGCTAATTGCTATTCTGGAAGGATAGAGGGTTGAAATTTTTTATGACTTCCAGTAGCTGCAACGGATCTGAGCAAAGCTCAATCTGTGTGCATGGTAACACATAGGGGCTAAAATCCTGACAGTTTCTATTGATGGGGGATAGTGTGGGAAACAGAGTCAGATGAACAGATGTGTGTGATATCATTCTGTAAGCCAGAAATAATATTGCAATATTAGTAAGAGACTGCTCTCAGTATTCTGCAATCTGTCTTGGATCTGACAACAAGGACTGCTCACCCCCATATCATCTTGCCTTACTCTATTCAGTAAGTAGGGACAGTAATTCTCTAAATCAGCTAGGAAAATAGAGTGAGAATAATTAAGTATTGCTTTTCTGTAACTGTGTGAATCTTTCCAGCTGTGTCATTTTCAATATTTCCTGTGAGTGAAACTCTGGTGTTTACTGTAAATAGATATTTAGTATGTTCATTTTTTTTATTATTTATTAGTAAATATATTCAAACTTCTCACTGCGGCTGGTCCTTTTAGAAAATATTTAAGTTTTGAGAGTGTTTGCATATATTTATTTGGTGATAACTCCGGCCACTCCTGAAAGCCTTGCTGTTTGGTCAACATTACCATTTGTATTAATATTAACTCCACTCAGTATAACTGAATACTCTTTTAAGAGCCTTTTAGTAACTGACTTCTGGCAGTGCAACTACCTTATAGTCTGGACGGGGGGCATAGCTAGTAAATATGTGCCAGATTTTCCCAGGTGTGTGTGTGTGTGTGTGTGTGTGTGTGTGTGTGTGTGTGTGTGTGTGTGTGTGTGTGTGTATGTGTGTGTGAAAATTAGCTAGTAAATCTTTGCCAGTCTTTCCCAGGTGTGTATGTGTGAAAATTAAGTCTCAAAGGGTGTGTGTGTCAGCTACTTGGAGCAGGGACATGACGCACTGATTTCACAGAAAGGGTGCTGAACACAGCTGTGCCAGTGGAAAGGCCTTATTGTGGATCTGGGGAGAGACAAATGTAGAGAAATCCAGACTCTGGGATGACTGTGTTCCCTGTGTGCTCTTCAGAGAAATTGTGCTTGATGCAGAGATGTATGCATCTGGAAATACTGAGTGCAGCCATTTATATTCCAAATTAGCATCCATCTCCAGTGTCAGTAGTGAGGATTCAGGCTCCTTGATTACTAGCCCAGAATGGGGGCATCACATTCTTCATCCTATTCGTGAGCTAGTTGGCAATCCAGCAGGTGACATAGGGTTTTATTCACAGTTTGTTTAGCTTTTCTAGTATGCCTGAGTGTGAAATTGTGTCAAAAGCTTTGGACAGGTTGAGGTATGCGGTATGTACCGTGTCCACTTCACATGTCTGAATCTCAAAATACTGAATTTCTTTTGACTGACACCACAGTGCCTAATTTTCAAAATACTGAAAACTCATTTGACTGAATCTCATTATCCTGAAAGCTTACAATACTGAATTTCAAAATACTGAATTTTAAGCCGTAGATGTGTTATGTGTTTCCCTTCAACTGTGACTTGCTCCATAAGTCTTTCATGGGTTTGCATATGAGGTTGGTTAGACTTATGGGTCTGTGAAGGTTTTCCATTATGTAAGGAATGACAGTAGCTGTTCTCCACTTGCAAGATACAAAACCCGTATGGAGGCTGAGATTGAATAGTGTTGTTAGGTGTGTGTGACCAATCCATGCTTCACTCTATTTAGGATGCATCCAGGGATATTGCTAGGACCTGTCAATGCAGTATTTTTGTCTTTTGATAGCACTTTTAGGACTTGGTCTTTTGCATTAGCTGTAGGATATAAAACCTGAAGTCTGAGGATATAGGTTATGGCCTGTCATAAATCTAATGTCCTCCTCACATAATACAGTAGAATCAGTGTTCATATAGGACAGAACAACAAAAACACTCAACATTAGTTTAAGTCATGTTAGCTGTCACTTAATTGGAAAATAAATCACAAGAAATGGAAATGCACATGAAGATTATTTAAATCCAGGGAAGGAAAACCAAACATTTTAATTTAAAGTGTATTACTCTGCCTTAAAATGAAATGTGTGTCAATTATGTTTTAGTTAAGAAAGTAAATATTGTAATGACAATAAAGTCCATGTCATTATGAAAACAGCAGGAACTACCAAGGGAATCAGATATTGGCTTTGAATGCACTGTTCCATTTAATTGATAACGTCATTATGTGTTGACAGAACAGCATGACCATTGTAACTTTAAAATGCTATATGGGCTGTGTTTTAGATAATAGCAATAAAAGTGTTCTATTCTCAGTCTGCTTCTCACAATAAGGTTCTTTAGATTTTGTGGTTGTTTAAACAACAAGGTTAAGTTTTCTTGAAAAATGTTTCTCAGCTTGTTATCCTCACTGAATGTTGTTTGGAGGTCCTTTATGATTTTTAGATTTTTTTTAAATTCTGGATGATATGTTGTCACTAGCTGAACCCTGACACAGTGCGTTCTCTTTCTATACTGGGGTAGCTGTTCTGTTTGTAGCTGTATTGCTCTTTTTACAGCTCTACCAAACTTCCTAAAACAGTGACCCTGACCCTCTTCATCTGTCCCACCTGAACATCTCTTTCTGTATCACTGAGTACTTGATGGTAAATGGCGGATTTCATTATGTGCCTGAGGTAACAGCTGCTTCTGTTGTGGTACATCTGTCAGTATTTGTGCTGGTTTCCTGCAAACATGTCTATTGTGTTCAATTATGTATAGTAGTCCTAGTATTCAGGAAAGCAACACCTGAAGATTAGTACTCCATAGAGAGTTTAATAGATGAGTTGTAGTTACAACATTTTAAACAGACATGCTACATAAGACAGCATTAAACTGGGCATAATTAACCAACACCATAAGGAAAATTAATGTCATTATTTACTTGTCTTTCCAAATGTTAAAGATCTCTGCCCATAGAATCATGAATAACCTTAAATGGTTCCAAATAGGTTTACCAGTTCCTTCAGCAAAACACTACATCTCAGAAACAATTTATGTAGTTGGAATTAAGAAATGTCTTCTTCGCAAAAAGTGCACTTTATAAATAAATGAAAGCTGATGAATCCAGATAAGTGTTATACCACCTTTTTTAATTTCATTTTAGGCTATAACCAGGTGCATTTGGAAGGCCCTAATCCCTCAGGCTCCAGCCTCCAATAAATACGATAGACTTTGCAAAGCACAAGCAGAGTGGAAGGAGTTGTACATTTACCTGAAAGCACACTCCTTAAATGCTTGTACTTATCAGTATCAAATTAAGACATCAGCTTTTGATGCTGCATCCCATGATAAGTAGAGTTGTGAATAGCTCTGAGACGATGCATTTCCATCCTATATTTTATTTGTAAAAGGTATATATTTTGATTTGACATGTAAGACATAGATCAGAGCTCTTTTCTGGAGAAGGGAACGGGCACTGTATAAGAAGGATCATGACCTGATACCAAAGTGAACCATGTAAAAGTTGATGTTTTTACTCATTTGTTAATTAACTAAGTCCAGTGGGCACAATTTTCCATTTTCCCAGTTAGCCCAAGAACTCTGTCTGGTTAAGTGACTTGCTCACACAATGGGCAAATAGAGGAATCAAAATCTATACCTTTGGCAATAGGAAGCAAGCACAAACCCTTAATCCTCTGTACTAACTGCCAGATGTGATTTCATATATAAGTGTACCTAGTTTGGTACAAAAGTCTGTGTCACGTGTTTATCTGCAGCTGTATCCATTATGTATCATACATGACCAAGAACACAACACTTCTGATATGAAGACATTAATTCAAAACCATTGCGTGCCCTGTCTCCAACCTTATAAACTGCTCCATCACTGAGCAACAGGTCCCAACTATCTGCAAAATAGCCCACATCATTCCACTACATAAAGGAAGCAGCTCTATGGAGCTTTCCACCTACTGTCCAATTGCTATCCTCTCTCCACTATCAAAAATTCTAGAAAATGCATCCATATCCAATACCTCCACTATCTCCTCACTTACAATCTACTATCCAAAACTCAACATGGATTCCATCCCCACAGCATAGCACAACCACTGCCTTCTAAGCTTCACTAACTCTGTCAGCCTTCACAGAAATGAAGGTAACCTGGTCTCATCTATCTTTCTGGACCTCACAAAAGTATTTGAGATGGTGTCAAACTCCAGACTGTTAAACACACTATCAGAATTTAAAACCAGCCACTCCACACTCACCTGATTCCAGACCTATCTCACTGGGAGGCAGCAAACAGTCAATGGGGTAACTCCTTCTCCTCACTGCTGTCAGTCACCTTAGGGGTCCCTCAAGGATCCATTCTTGGCCCTCTTCTCTTCACATTATTCACTAATAGCCTACATACTGCCACTAATGAAGCCATGTTAATACAATACACCAATGCTCTACCTTAATTTGTGCAGCCCCAACACTCCACCATCTTCAGGAAATAACAGCAAGCCTTCTCTAAAGTAGAAACCTGGCTAAGTAATGCCCAGTTAATACTCAATCACAACAAAACAAAACTCATCCTGTTTCACCATACAGGATCCCCAGATCCCTCTTTGCTATACAAAATTAGCCCAGTCTCTCACACCAAACTCCAAGGAGTAGTAATAGACCAAAACATGAACATTGATCTCTACATAAATCAAACAATCAAAAACGTCCACAAAAAAATGGGTAGCCTGTACAGGAACAAACTTTTCCTCATAGGCAAATCCAAAATCTCCATTGCCAGAACCCACCTTCTCTCCACACTCCTATATACATCTGCCATCCTTACTGACCTCAAGAAAACTTATATAAACAAACTAGATAGCTGCTATAATAAAATAGTAAAGTTTGCTACAAATGCCAGATACAGATCCCATCACTGTCACACTCTCAAAAAACTCTCATGGCTAGAATTCCCCAACCTACTAATTTTTAACCAGCTCTCCATGGCCCTCCAAATACTCAACCAACCTGAAAAACCACCTGCTCTCAAAGGGCTACTTACTCACTATTCCAGTAACCGAACCCTGCGCTACAGTAACAAAAACCTAGTAAACATCACTAAAAGTAGCAATAATGCTAGTGACTCGCTATACTCAAACAGTATCACCAAAATGTGGAACTCCCTACCCATCAGTATTAGATCCACTTCCAGCACCACCAAGTTTAAGAAACTGCTAATAGATCACCTAACATCTACCTGGTTCTGCTCATGTACTAACCCTATATAACTTTCTAACTACACTTCTATCCACTTTATAACTCCTGTAACCTCCTTCTCCATTGCCTATGTCCCTTTGTCTTCCTCGCAGTTGTAAACTGTATTCTGTCAGATGATATAGTAAATGTACTGTAGAGCTTAAGAATATCTAAGACATGCTGTACTGTATTTGTACTTTATTTATGTGTTAATCTCATCTCTCATGTATATATTTTTGTTGATTAATCTCCTGTGTATATAAACTGCTTTACTGATCTCTGCTAGACTGTAAGTAGATACATATAAACTGTATAGTAAACTTTTTCTTTGTTGTATTAGACATGTATTAGTAAAATGTACTTTGCTGGAGCTTTTCTTCTCGGGCCTCCTCTGAAAATGGACACTGCTGTCCAGTTGGACCAACCCGGTAAACAAATGTTAAATAAAAATAAATAAATAAACACTGTGTTAATGACTAGTCCATGTTTGGTCAACCAGTGAAGGCAGATCTCACTGAGCAACTCATTAAAAAAAAACACTTATTGTAGTCATATAAATGTTTCATACCCAGTTCTTCAGTTTAGGAGGAACCTTTTGTTCCATAATAGTGTATTTTTAGGAAACATTAAGTTACCTCACATTAACCTTGCATACAATTTATCACCATCCTTTTCTTCACAGTTTTAATCCTGGTTGGATTACAGTGTTAATCATTCTCACTGCTGCAGCAGCCTTTAGGGTATATGGGTTGTTTCCCTGCCCAGGAAACAGCAACTGTCCAGCTTCATCTGTTTATTTTGACTGAAGGAGGAATATCAGCTGTCAGAGTGAATACTTCTTCAGTATTTTCTTGCCTCCTCAAAGAGAAGCATCTCTAGGGCTTCGCAGGAAAAGTAATTAGCTGAGAGCATTAATTCCTGGCAGATAAGTCCCAATTGGGGAACCCCTTCACACAGAAATTGTTGCCCTTTTAAGAAAATATTATTTCATTTTATTTTCTGAATAAAAGTGATATTTTGCCTTTAAGAACTGTGTTTTTTTATCAGTATCAGGCATTCCCAGTCAGGGAGCACCGTTTGTAGTTGGTGGTGGTGTTTAACTAATTAGCAGCTATTTCTCTGAAAATGTATTTACTGGTTGTGTAAACTTTTATTTTGGGACAGGCAGATGTGCGTGTTTTTCAATGTAGTGCTTATGTTCACTTCAAGAAAACCTACCTGTTATTTTTCTTTTTCTGTCAGTTGTTTTTAACTTCATTAAAGGAGTGCTGACAGAGAATTTGAGTGCTGATTGTTTTTTCTTTGTGAAGGGGCAGGGATAAAAACAGTGAGTATAAGTGCAAGTGAACACTAGATGATAGCTTGCCCTCTGGCCGACTTGCTGCAGTAATACAGCTTTTGGCATCTCCTCCTCAGCTACAGCTTGCCATTGGTTGTTCTTCAGACCACTCACTCACCTCTCTAGCTTTTTCTGGTGAGTCCTTTTGGCAGTCACTAACTGGGGTCAGCCACCTCCTCTTTGGCTGTTCTTGTGCCCCATAAGGGCATGGGATAACAGTCTTCTCTAGGGCTGAGATATATTCTGGGACATTCTTCACAGGGTAACTGAGGGAAGGGACATTTATCTGGCAAGACACCCTTCATTACACCAGTCTTCTTCCAGAGGGACTTCTATAAAGAAAAAAATGATTAAACATTGTTTACCCCAAGAAGTAATAATGAGACTGCGGTGGTGGTGCTGCGGTAGCGTTGTCACCTCACAGTAAGACGTTGTCCTGTTTGATTCTCAGCTAGAGTATCTTCTGTGTGGAGACATGCGTGAATGGGCGTGCCTTCGTTAAAGGTTGTGCGTCAGGGCTGGCAACTCGGCACATAAAAATCTACTGCCAATCATTAGTGGACCGGAGTTCTGCTGTGGTGACCCCTAACCGGGAAAAGCCGAAAGACACAACAACAACAACCCCAAGAAGTAATAACAATTAAGAAAGGTTATTTTCATATCTTAACAAGGCATGCAGTACAGGTTAAGAATTTCCTGAATAAATGGGATCTGATGGTTTTGATTATGACAGAGATAGGGCTTCTTCTCTTTCAAATTCGCAAGCCCAACTTTCTGACTGTGAGGAAAATATTATCTTACGCTCACGTGGAGAAATTTTATTTTAATCAGACCATAACCAGGATGAATGTGGTATTTTTATAGGAATAAATAGATGTCCCCCCTGAAATGAGGAGATATTATATGTTACAAATGGAGAGTCCTCATTCTCTACTCCAAAAAAAATAAAAATTACTTTAAAATTCTTAATATTTGTACTGGGTTTTGCTGTTTGTTTTCCCCGTGAAAGAGGCATAATTTTCAGCTTGACCTTAGAATAAATTAGTTCCAAGTTCAAGCCTTCTTCCCGCCACAAAAAGAAAAAGTTAAGCAAGTTGTCTTTGCCACCAGAGCAAGCTAGCAATTTGCCTTAGCTGCAGGTGGGTGGCTCTGTTGTGGTCATTTGTTGAATCTCATGCCACTCATCTTTTACCCCAGATACTTCAGGTGTAGCACCTACAGCCACAATAGGCCAGTGGTTAGCAATGTCCTCTGTGGTGTTGGGGTCCACTCAGTGGGGAAAGGAGTGCCACTCTTGTTGGTCCTGGAAGAGGGAGCATAGCAAGCTTCCCCATTTTGTCAGAATGTTGTGTCCATCTCTTGGAAAGCTACTACTGCCATTTATAACACTGTTGATCCCATTTCTTTTTGCCAAAAAGAAACAGAAAAGTAAACAAATTTCCATAGACCAGAGTAGTTTACTGGGTCTTGCTCAGGGTTTAAGTCAGGCCATTGTTCCTTTTCATAAAGTAGTTTCTGGTAAAAGAAAGAATAATACCACCTTTCATGAAGGGATTCAAAATTCTGAATCTGAACAAGAAACAAAGGGACAGATATAGGGTTTGATCCTCAGATTTCTGATTCAGACTCAGAGGAGAGGTATGTTTTAGACTCTCCTTGTTGGGTGGGTTGAGGGGGGCTTCTCTTTCTCTGAAACTATTTCTAGAATGTGCTTATATTTTCAGTGTGAGAACACTGAAGTTTCTCAGTTCCTAAGAAAATACTGAGTTGTTACAAAAGGAATTTCCAAAACTAGCACGTATTCCTCCATTTCTGTCGCTCTGAAGGATGTGGGTGTGTGTGTGTTACTGCCTGCACTTTTTTGATAGTCAGCCATCAGCCCCTAAAAAGACAGATAGAGTGCATAAAGTTCCTAAATGTTTTAAGTTTATTCTTCTCAAACCTGATTCAACAGCTAAAGATTTAATTAATACTTCTGCTGCTAAACAGTTAATTCCAATTCTAATATTTCTTGTAAGGATGAGAAGAGTATTGATAATTATGATAAAAAAAGCATGTGCTTCTGCAGCTTTGATTTTCAGAATATTGAAATGTCAGGCTCATATGTTAAGGTTTGTCCTGACTAACTGTGAAAGAATGAGGAATGTTTTCTCTGCAGTTTCTTTTTGTGAGGAAAATCTGCTTTAAATAGTTTAATTTCTTCTGTTGTTCAAATCACTACTCATATACAGCATGCATATGACCCTGCTGATACTTCTTCAATGCCCACTGGTACTGTTTTGAGGAGGTTTGCATGGTTGCATTCTCATAATTTACCAGATGATGTTAAAAATAAAATTTTAAATTCTCCTTTGGATAACAATGTAATTTTTGGCCCCTCTGTTGCAGAGGTGATCAAAAAGTGGGATAAAAGGGGTAGGATTATACAAGAAATCTCTAGATTTTTCAGCCCTCCTTTTCCAAATTTTCTAAGGGAATCTGTAACTCCTCATCTAATTTGGCAAGAAACAAAATAGACATTCTCAACAAAATGCAGATAAACAGATATTTAAAAGGAGATGGCAAGGAGGTTCCAAGAAGAATTCTGGAAAAGCCCAAACCAAGAACAGTTCAATAAGTCAAAATGGCTATTTAAGAGTCATTGCTCCCCCTCCCACCCTGGCAGCCCATTTTTTTCTTCCAGAAAGTTTGAATCTCCATTTTTCACTTTGGCAATAGATAGTTTCATACAAATAGGTTCTCGTATGCGAGGCCGCAGTGGTGAGGCGTTTAGTGTTGTTGTGTTACAGCAAGAGGTTCTCTGGTTTGATTCTCAGCTGGGGTGCCTTCTGGTGGAGTCTGCATATTCTTCCTGTAGTTGCTTCGGTTTCCTCCAGGTGCTCCAGTTTCCTCCCACATTCCAAAGACATGTAATAGATGGATTGGACACTCTAAATTGCCCATAGTTGTGAGTGTGTGTGCGAGTAAGTGGTAGGGATGAACTACCTTGGCAGGGCTAGCCACCCAGTGGTGTAAACCTTGGCTTGAGATGATTATCAGTGTTGAAGTGACACCCTGACCCATGTGCAAAATAGGAAAAAAGGGGCTTGAGGATGGATGCATTCTGGATATCAGGTCTATATTGTAATATCAACATCTTCAAATGTCGTTTCCCACTTGTTCAACATGAAAATGTCGAACTCCAAGGTTCCCGAACGGCCAAACCCCCGATTTCTTTCCAACGGCCATTCTGTTACACCTGCCCTTTCCCTGACTGTAGTGCGGTCTCAGAGTTAGAATATTTAGTTAAGGGCACAGCCCTCCCACTTAAATATGTTTGTTTTTGTTTGGCATTGGTGTTTGGCCAACTGATTTCTTTCCGTTGGAAAGAAATCAGTAATTTGGCCATTCAGGAATCTTGAAGTTCGACATTTTCATGTCAAACAAGTGGGATTTCGACATTTGAAGATGTCGATATTATAATATAAACCCTTGAACATCATTCATCAAGGTAACAGATGACAATGGGAGAAAATTCCTCCTCTACAGGGGATAATTTCTCGTCCTTTAGGCCAGACTCTTGTTTTCTTTATCCTTCATCGCATGCTGTACTAAGGAGTGATAGAACCATTTCTTATACCTCCACTGAGGTTCATTTAATATCCATTTCAGTGGGTCTGCTAATGGATCCTCCTCTTTCAAGGCATTTTCTAGCCAAAATGTTTTTGAAAGGTGTTTTACTTAAAAGACCTCCAAGAAAACTAGTGGCCCCTCCCTGCCATTTTAATTTTGTCTTAGAGAAGCTAACACTTGCTCCATTTGAACCAGCTAACCTGGCTGACTTGAATTTTTTAACATGGAAAACAGTTTTACTGATTGCTGTGATCTCTGCAAGAATGGTATCTGAGTTGCAAGCTCTTATAGTAAGTCAACTCTATCTCATTTCCACAGAGACAGGGTTTCTTTAAGTACTAATCTTTCTTTTATGCCTATAGTGGTATCCAGCTTTATTTTAAACCAAACTATCTCACCATTTTCTTTCCTGAACCCAAAAATGAGGGTGAAATGATACTCCATACCTTGGATGTCCACAGACAACTCAGGTACTATTTTAACATGGCTAAATCTTTCAGAATTTCAGATCAAGTTTGTATTTCTTGTGAAGGTAAGAAGAAGGGACAACCTGTGTTAAAACAGACTGTTTTCAAATGGTTGTCTACGTCTATTACCTTTTTTTATACTTGCCACAAGAAAACTATTCCAGGCAGAGTGAGGGACCATTCTACCAGGGCCTTGGCTTCATTTATGGCGTTTCTGGAAAGGACTGGATTCTAGGAATATTCTAGAAGCTGCAACTTGGCCCTGTCTACATACTTTTACAGAACACTATAAGTTTGCTGAAATGAAAGCTTTGAAGAGTACAGAGCAAAAAACTCTCTTTTAGTCAGCTCAAATCGAACTGCCTGAGTGTTTGGGCATATGGAAGGTGCCCCAAAGTTTTGGAAGCTGGCTGGTTGTTATATCCTTCAAAGGATATAACCCATATAGCAAAGGCAACTGCAATACCACTAATTCAAGCATCTACTGTTATGTTACGTTTACTTACACAACTTTACTTTCCACATATTTCTAGGCTATTTATACACAAAATATAAAGGCTAAAACTATAATGGGATATGTAAGGCTAGGTTCCTTAGGAGGCTCACAAATTAGTAGCCTGTTTTGTATCTATGAACTTAACAGCATGTGAACATTTGTTTAAGTTAACCAGCAGCACATTCTTCCTCTTCCAAGAACAAGATATCATGTAATTCTTCATTTCTTTGACTGCACTGTAGTGACATATGTATATGTACATTACTTAATGTCCACCATTTCCCTCATCTACCTTTCTACAGCATTGTTTTCAAATGGTCTTTCCTTTTGCTCGTGAACATATAACAACTGTTTTCTGACTGTTAGAATAATGCATCCCCTGAGAACAAAGCAGATCATTAGCCTATTAGTCTCTTTACCTAAGCTGGTATTTACTTCACCCATTTCAGTGCCCTTTAGGGGTCAAAACATATTAACAGACAGTATCTGCACATTTCTCAAACAGAAAACCAAAAGGGCTGCAGTCAGTAAATAGATGCCTGCCACCTCTGCTAAATAGTGAAGCTCCATCCTTGTTTACCTTTTGAAACCCAACTATTCACTTCCCCTTTCTCAAGTACAAACTGCTCATGCCTTTGTACATTAAATTTCCCAGGACCTGTTAACCTCCTTTCTGCTTACCTTTAACTGAATGACCCCAGCTCTGAGTTCTCCTGTTAATGTCTTTAGCTGAACTGCTTCTAGCATTTATTTTATCCTGTAGACTCCACACTCACCACAACCACAGAATCCTGAAGCCACATAGGACACCTGACCTGTTTGCTCGTCACTTATTCTGTAACCCATTTTTCTTTTTATGTAGATCTCATTTGCTTTAGTTCTACTTTAGATATTTGAAAGTAGTCTGGGTTGATTGATTTCTAATCTTTTTATGTTTCTGCCTACATGGGTACTGTTTATTCTTATTTTTCCTGTACTATATCCTATTCTTTTTTAATATCTGACTTGTCTCTTTGGAATTTTCCTTTATTACCTGATCTGAGGTTGCACTCGGTCCTTGCTATGAATTACATATGAATAGATGTTTTTGATGTAGATACCTGTTGGTATTAATGAAGACTATTCAAGTCTTTCAAAGTGTTGGGATGCATTTTCAGAGGACCAGTTTCCACTACACCCACTTCACTAGTTAGTTGTATTGCTGCAGCTTGAATGCTGCACTCAGTTCTGGAAATCCTGTAGCGGAAGGAGCATTATATTGCTGGAAAAGGTACATGTCATGGAGTCCTTGAGTATGACAGAATATTGAGTGAACTGTGATTGTGAGTATGACAGAATAATGAGCGAACTGTGATGTTTTGCTCAGGGATGAGTAGATATGGAGAGTGCCACTTACAAAAAAATCATAATAAATGCACTTTATTCAGCTGCTTTTATTGTATCTGTGCTTATTCTTACTTTATTTAGCTTTTTGCCTGCACATTCTTAAAGTGTTTAGTTGCATTTATCTGCTGCAGTTATTACTGCTTGTTAAGTAGCCTGATTACATTGTAACTGTTATTCTAAGCATTTTAGTTCTGGTTTAAGCACTTCAACTCCAATCTAGTTATCTTACATTAGAAAGGTCCGTGGTCTACTCTCTTGTAGCTGGAGAAGTAGCTTATACCTTTCTGAGTTGAGAATTCCTAGTTGAAGGTTTATTGTGTTTGTTATTTTAAACACGTCTTTGTTCTGGTTTAAACACTTGGGCTCCAAACCAGTTATTTTACATTAAGAAGGTTTGTGGTCTACACTCTTGTGGGAGGAGAATAGCCTACACTATTCTGAGCCAGAAATTGCTGGCGTAAGTCTTATTTTTCCTTTATTTGATTAGCTAGAGGGATAGCTTGTTTAAAATTTGAATCTCTCCCGGTGTCATTTGCAATGTTTGGAAACCATGCTACTTGAGAAGAAGTGTGTTGCTAGTTTCTGCTAAACTGTTCAAAACTAAGACTTGCATTACCACATCCACTGTTTCAGCACTTGCTTTATTTTTGGTGCATTGAGTTGAATATGTGTTGACTATCTCCACTATTTAACCTTTTTTTACAGTCTTTAATTAGAACTGACTTGGTTCCACTTTAAAGAGAGTAGAGGAGACCTAAGCCATTTTTTGTCCCAGGATTGTGTAAAGGAAAGAGGAATGCCTGTTTTTGATTGGCCACAGGACCTTGTTTGTGTTTTTTATTGAATCTCCACTGTTATTTAAGTATTGTAGTTGCACAATTCCTGGCTAATATGGGTACCAAGTTACTTGAGAAGAAGAGTGCTGCTTTTCTCTGCTAAACTCTATGAAAGCTAAGACTTACATTACCATCTCCACTTTTTCAGCACTTGTTTTTCACATTGTTTTTGTCACATATGCATTAATTGCATGTTACTGTATCAAATACCTGCACTTTTTTACAGTCTTTAGTTAGAACTGTCTTGGTTCCAGTTTAGTGAGAGTAGAGGAGACCTGAGTCATTTTCTGGCCTGAGATTGTCTAAAAGAAAGAAGTGTGTGCTGTTTTTGATTGGTCACAGGGTGTTTTGTGTGTTTTTTTAATTAATTCTATTTAAGCATCATAGTTGCACAAAGTATGGCTCATAACCTACGAGCAAATTAAGACTTACATTACCATATTCACTGTATCGGCACTTGTTTTTTTGCATTGTTTTGTGACTTTTTAACCTTTTTTACAGTCTTTAGTTAGAATTGCTGCTATTCGCACAGCATCTCCTAGCAGTGATCTGTATAGACACCAATATGTCGCAGCTTAATTCCCCCTTGTAGTCGTCGTAGACACCGATCTGTCACAATGTGAGTTCCCTTAAAATACCCGTACTGTCTAGACATTTTTTCTTAACTATCAGAATATCTAATTTGTGCAATGTTTAATTTCTCTCACTATTGCCTAGTAGATCAGCATTTCCCAACTCTCTCTCTGTGACCAATGTGGTTGAGATGGGTATTCTGAGCCATTGTTGCAATAGCCTCATGTACACCGGCAACCCACTTATGCCTAATAAAACACATAAAGTATATAATTGGTGTAAATACCCTTTAATGCTGGAGGCAAAACTCTCTCATACAACCAGAACTAATCCTATAGATTGCACCACACTACTGCATAGGGTAAAGACCCTGCACATAAAACTACGTATGCTGAGGCACTTATAGGTAATCTTCCTAAAACACCAAGATCGCCTGTACAGCACAATCAAAACAGGTTTCCTATCTGTCACATAAAGACTCCATTAAAGCATCACCCACAGCTTCACATAGTGACACTGTATCCAGTGTCTCTACTGCTAAGCTCTTACAGCAAACCAGCACACAAGCAAATTTCATGGTCATTGGTGATTCTATAGTGTGGTGCATCGATGTCCCCCCTCACCAGACTGAGTAAGAAGAGAGTCACGGTTAGTGGCTTTTCCAGGGCTAGGATCTGTCAGTCACACAGCCACTTGGATCCTTGAACCACAGGTATTAGTATGACTCTGTCATAGTCCATGTGGGTGTTAATGACCTGAGATGTACCTGCCTTGACTATATGAAGTGAGACATGATCAAGCTCGCTGATTATGTGTCTCAGGCAGGCATGAGCCTAGCACTGAGCAGCATATTACCTTCTCTAAAAATGCCACATTACCAACAGAAAATTATTTTAACTATTGGCTTAGCTTCTGGCGTTAATCCAAGAGGGTACAATGTTTGACGGCCTGGGAGGGCATGGTTGTCAGACCATGCTGTTTTGTCAGGGACGGGGTAATCTTCACTTATCTCTCTAGGCTGTCAGATATTGGCCAAGACTTTTTCAGCAACCATAGTGCCTTTTTTAGGCAATGCTAAACTGATAAACCTTCCCTCTTAACTGAAGGGGTATCTGAAGGTAGTACTGCTCAGTGCTAGAGGTCTTAACAAGTAACTCCACACTCTGCAAATCTTCCTCTCACTGGAGAATGTAGACATCTATGTAGCAATGGAGACATGTTTTAAAGTAACAGAGAGCACCCCGGCTGTGCAAGGTTGTAGTGCCTTTCACACCTTTAGACCAGGTACTGCACAGGAGGGAACTAAAAGTGGAGGAGTCTCAGTCTATATTAAAACCAGCCTCACATCCAGACTAGTTAAAGTTTATGACCCGCTGGAACTTATACATGTGCAGCTCACCATAAACAGAGTCTTGTATCATATCCTTGCAACCTATAAGTCCCCCTCCATGTCCCAGAAAACCCATACTACCTGTCTCAAACTGTTACCAACGTGCCAAAAGTCACAAACCAAAGAAAAAAAGGCAAACCAAGCAGGTAAACGCTCCCAGGATCCGTTTAATCTTTAACAATTATGTGAGCAAAGTACAAAACCAAGCTTTCGGTGAGCACAGTGTCCCACCTTCATCAGACAAATTAACAAGCCAACAGACCTAGTTTATATACGAACAGTAAATTAGTTAATTACATACAATTCTAAAACTATCTATTAAGTTAAAGGAAAATCACTTTTACATAATATTAAAACTTAAGACAGCAGAACAGATAGAACTTTTGACCATAGCACACTTATACTCTCATACAACACCTGTCTCAAACTACTAGAGTCCCTTATTGTTCAACCCAATACGATCTTCATGGGAGATCTCAACTACACCTGTATAGATTAGGCATCCTACAATCACTTCTAATGCATAAGCCCATCAATTCCTAAACTTCATTAATACCAACATCTTGGAACACTTGGCCCACTCTCCTTCTAGGGATACAAACATCCTTCACCTTGTAGTCATACATATGGGGGAGTGATGTTCCTCACCTAAGGTAATGTCCTCACTCGTCAGATCTGATCTTAAGGCAGTATTTCTTGAAATAGAAATTAAATCCGGGGATTCAGTGAAACCAGAAACCTTTTTGGAACTATTCCAAAGCTAAGCTCTCTACTAAGCAACACTTTGGCTAAATTCCAAGCACCCCCAAACTCAATAAACACCATAGCATATGCTGAGCTATTTGCAAAATCCCTGTACAGTCATATTGATAGTTGTATAGAGCGAGCTGTGCCCAGTCGTATTAAGAATAAGAAAAAAGCAAAAGACAAACCATCCTGGTTGGATCACAATATCAGTCGATTATACAACAAAAGCAAATAAATCTTAACCAAGCATGAGAGAAACAAAGCCCAACATATTAAAAAACCCTTGGCCAATCTAAACAAGCAACTAAGAGGGTTATTAATACTTCAAAAGCTAATTTTGAAGAAAAAGTAGCTGCTCAAGCAAAGGACAACCACAACACTTTCTACAGCTACATCTGTAACCTCAAGGGAAATAAACAATGCACAGAACTTATTGTAAATGGCATCACCCACACTGAACCAGAGGCCATTGCTAACATTTTGGCTGACAGGTTCAGATCAACACCCCCCCAACCAAAGTCCAGATGAAATACTACATACACAATCCCCCCAACCATTACTAGGGAAGAGGTTCTCACTGCCCTTTGCAAGGCTAAAAATACTGCATCAGTGGGCCCTGACAACAATTGGGGATGTTTACTTAATAGCATGAGACATGACTTCACTGGTCCATTTGAATCTCTTTTCAGCTGGAGACTACAGTCAGGTTTGGGGCCAAGGAATGCAAGATGGCTTCAGTCATTCTCCTGCACAAAGGAGGTCCAACCAACAATCAGAGTAAGCAGAAGCCCATAAGTCTGACCACCCGCATATGTAAGGCCATGGAAATAATCACCATGGACATGATAAATAAGGACATGGGTAACATGTAAACACTGGACCCATCACAGTTCAGCTTTGTTAAAAAACGTTCATGCCTATTAAATTTGGTGGAGTTCTTTGAGAAGGTCACAAAAGCAATGGATGAGGTCAAGACTGTGCACACAGGTTACCTTGACCTTGCCAAAGCTTTTCATACAATATCCCACTGAGACATTGTAGACAAGCTCACTAAATTAGATATAAACCCTTTTATCACCCAATGGATAGCCAGCTGGCTCACTGATAGGACCCAGGACGTCAAAATAGGTGAGGCCATCTACACCTAGAGGTCATTAGCAAAGTTCCATAGGGCTTGGTACCACACCTGCTCCTTTTTGGCATCTTTTTCTCTGGAATGGAAGCAAGCCCTGAAGGTTTATGGCTGACTAAGTTTGCAGGTAATTGCAGGCTGGGGGTTATCATTGACTCCCCTGCAGACACAAGCATTCTTCAAGAAGGCCTATTTCTGACTAACAAAGGTTGCCAAAGCCATGGTCTTAAACTAAGTGCTAATAAATGTATAATTGTACCCTTTGGAAAGTCAATCATCCTGGCTTATTACCATGTTGATTATATGCTCTTAAGAGTCGACCCACTTGTCAGGGATCTAGGTACACATGTAGACAGTAAGCTGACCTTCAACCACCTTGTGGTCACAGTGGTGAGGGAAGACATTTTTGTTGCACAATGTACAAGTAAGAGCATGGTATCAAGGTGCAAAAAGGTCATCATCTCATGATACTCTACCTTTGTCACAACACTGAGTGGGCATATGTAACAACTAGAGCAACCTAAGAGTTTCCTTACAAAAAGAATATAAGGCCTATGCAGAGCACCTTAAAGCCATTTCCCTGTACTGAGTGTCATATAGATCATTGAGGAGTGATACATGCCTGGTTTACAAGGCATCCACAAACCCCACACTTATGAATTTCCTGCATATTCATAAGTTAAACAGTACTAGAAATACTAGGTCTAAAGACCTGAATTTTGTCTGTGACTTAAACAGAACATGCTGGAGAGACAGGCATGTGTCCCAGAGACTGCTCCTCCTGTGGAACAGGCTTCTCATTCATTTGAAATTTAGTTTGTCTATTAACCAATTTAAGTACAACCCAGACCATTGAATAGGGAATAGGAAATTTACACCAGGCTTGGCACCCATGTCCCTTATGGACAGAGGTGGATTTAAATGCTTCACTCAATGTCCTGCTTGAATACAGGACATCATTATTCTTTCAGGAAAACTTGGCTAGGCTTAGAAAGCCCCCCCCCCCGGGTCATTAGCCAAGTAACACTCTATGAATCCATAAATCTGTAATCTGAGTGCACAAGATCATGAGAGGAACTACAAAACAATAAATGTAGGAAATGAAAACAGTTGATGTGGCAGGAGGGGACACCAGTCCTAAACAAAGAAGGGGAGATGGAAGCATGAAATAAGATGCCCATGTAGGTTGCAGGATGCCTTTCATCTGATGCTTTTAAGAGGGTATGAGTCAGGTGGAGAAGAGAAAAGAAGGGAAGTTATGGAGAAAGAACAGTTGAAATATACTAGCTGCAGATAAGTGACAGACTAGATGGACCAAATGTATCCTTGTCTGCTGGCAAAAATATGAATATGAATATGTGTAATTCATTCCCACTAGCATGGGTGTCATCTGCTGCTTCACCTTTAAAAGGGGGAACTCAGTTTCTCAAATAAAAATCTCATGGCATATGATCTACTTTAGACCACCATTTTCACCCTAATGTTCTAGATGAGTGGTCATTTATTCTAGGTCTGCAACTTTACATTCCTGTTTCACACCACCAAGGGCACATTTGTACATATGTATGGAATATGCAGGCCCTCCCTGCATTTTTGTTCCACTTTTGTCAACCTTGGTGTTTCCTAATAGTTCTGCACATGTGTTTCTGTGATAATTTTATTTATTTATTTATTTTACATTTGTTAACCGGGAAAGTCTGACTGGATACATATCCATTTTCAGCGGAGGCCCAGGGAGAAAAGCTCCACATTGAAATTAAGTGACACTTAAAAGTTGAGGTTACAGAGAAATCTAAAAACATTTAACAAAATCAGTGACAAATTAAAGTCAAGGTTACATTTAGATAAGAATAAAACATTGTTTGTTAATGTAATAAGTATACAGAGATAACAAACACATATCAGAAGTGTATATAAAAGAAAAAAGTATTTTCAGTTAGAAAGTAAGGATGATAGTTAAGAGAAAGGTGGTTAGGTAAGACGGAATGTATTTAGTATGGGCAGAATAATGCGTTATCTTCCTGATAGTGGAATAAGATAACTCCCACCCATTTTCTGTACACATAACTTACATATGACTGCTGAAGGGCAGGGGTATAGCTTATGGCTATGATAGTAATTTGATATGGTTGAGAGAAGTAGACATTGTAGTGGTTAGACTATAAAGCGTTCAGAAAAAAAAGTGTATCCTACCAGCAGTGTGACTGTGGACCCATTTAAGCTTTTGCTGGCAAATTGTGCAAATGGCCAGATTTTCTCAGAAATTCATTTTCATACTGCTGTAGTAGAGGTTTCACAGCAAGAGAAACTGAATTATAGACAGATGATATTAATTAGTAAATTATTATTATTTTATTATTTATTTATTTTATTTTTATTTTACATTTGTTTACTGGGATAGTCCGACTGGATACATGCCCATTTTCAGCAGAAGCCTGGGGAGGAAAGTTCCAATAGACAATATTACAAAGATTACATAACAAGTTAGATACTTAGAAAATATAAGACAAGGAGTTTTGTGCAATGGTTTAGAAATGTTCACAATAGGGACTCACAAGTCTCATGGTCTGACACACTAAAAGCAAAAAAGACATCAGATTGCTAAATTAATTTTATAACTTAATAAGGGTTAGTACATGGACAAAGCCAGTTCATTTTGAAATACTGTCCGAGGCTTTTTTTGAAGAGACGTATGGAGGATTGAAGGTTATATAGTTTGGTCAACAAAGTTGGCAAACAGGGATTCACCAGCTGAATTGTTAGCTTGTATTGTATTGTAGGTTTGGACCAGTAGTTTGCCGGCTGATCGTAGGGACCTCAAGTTGCTGTATGGCTTTCTAATATTTATAAGTGAGGGAGTAACCTCAGGGTGGTATAGAATTTTGTGCACTATTAAGAGTTGATTGAATTGAATTGAGCTGGGCAATTCTAGTCACTGTAGTTGTTTCAGGTTCTGGCAGTGATGGGTTCTATAGGCGGAGCTAGTGGCAAATCTAGCAATATGGTTGTAGCTATGGGAGAGCTTACTCAGTTCAGATTTGTTAAGGTTTGAGAGTACAGGAGAGGCATATATAATAGTATAGAGTAGGTGTGACTGGACAATTGCAGTTCTAGCCAGTGGGGTTAAAATTACTTGTTTCTATACAGAGATCCTAGCTTCTTACTGATGGTCTGTATGGTTTTGTTGACCTGTAAGTCAAATTTAAGATTATTAGCTATAATAACCCCTAGAGGCTTGGTATGGGTATCTGGGGAGATATTGGTACCATTGTTAGACATGACGGAGAATGAAAATGTGTCAGATCTAGTAGTGGGGGTGAAGAGTAGAAGTTTAGTTTTATTAGGGTTCAGTAGTAGGCGTTGGTTGAAGAGACAATTTTCAGTAGTGTTAAATGTATTTTGGGTTAAGATTTGCAGGTCGGATGGGGAGGTGGCTGAGCAAATCAGAGTGGAATCATCTGCATATTGAATGCAGGTAGCTTTAGGGATAGCAGTGTCAAGGTTACTGATGAAAATAGAGAAGAGTAGTGGACCTAGTATGGAGCCTTGAGGGACACCATGTGTGAGAGGTAGCTGGCTAGACAGAAAGCCCTGCCATAATACAGCTTGTTTTCTACCAGTCAGGTAGGTCTGGAACCATTGGATTGTGTGCTTATTGAAGGAAATTGACTTTAGAGAAAGAATAAGAAGTTCATGGTTGACCATGTCAAAGGCTTTTGATAGGTCAAGAAAGAGGGCAGAGGATAGCCTATTGTCATTCCTGTTTTGGTTTATTGCGTTAGTAAAGGAAAGGAGGGCAGAGGTGGTGCTGTGGCCTGAAACCATGCTGGGAGTTAGACAGTAGGTTATTCTGTGTGAAGTATTGCATTAGTTGCTTGTGTACACATTTCTCCATTACCTTGGTTAGTGGAGAAAGAATGGCAATGGGTCTATAGTTGAATAATTCTGTGGAACTTCCACCTTTATGGATTGGGATCATGTGGGATATTTTCCAGAGGGAGGGGATAGCACCTTGGGATAAGGTTCTGTTGATCAGGATAGATATGGGGTATGCAATGACATCTGCAGCTATTTATAGGTACTCTGCAGGGAGGAGGTCGGCAGAGAGGGTAGTAGATTTTAGTTTTTTTATAAGTGTTTTGATAAAAGTGGTGTAGATGGGTTGGAAGCTAAATTGGGGATGATTAGTGGGTAGATTAGAGGTGGGGTTTAAATTTGTGGGGGTTAGTTGATTTGCTAGGGATTGGACTGTTTCAGTGAAAAAGTTATTATAGGCACCAGCTATGGTCTCTGGGGAATTATGGGTGAGGTTAGCAGGGGTTGGGGTAGTAAAATGGCCTGGATGAAGTTGATTTAAGCCTGCCCAGAACTTTTGAGGGTTGTTTTGGTGTTTATGTAGGAGATTTTGGTAATAGCTTTTTTTATCTAGTAGAATAGATTTTTTTTTCATTCTTGAGTTGGCGATATTTTAAATGGTCAAGTGGGGCTTTAGTTGATCACCAGCTGGCCCAGGCTCTGTTTCTAGCTTTGATTTTTGATTTGGTATCCCTTGTGAGCCATGGTGCTGTGTTGATCTAGATTTTATAGTATGTGCCGGAGCATGGGAATCAATAATACTTAGGAATTTAGTGCAGATTTTTTAGTTTTGACCAGCCTTTAGTTCGTTTAGGAAAATAACAAGGTCAAAGCTTTTCCTCTGTCTAAGTGTTTTATATTTGGTCTGATGGGGGTTTCCTGCCTTGTGTTTTATGATATAGGTTAGTAGATGGTTGCTAAGGTCGTCAGGGAGATTCCCAGCTGTGTACAGTTGGGGTTGGTTATTGACTAGTATCCAGTCTAGAATACTTTCCCTGCTGGTAGGTTTGGGAGAGGTTATGGTCTGTTTAAACCCAGATAAGTTTATAGGGGTGGGGGGGTCAGAGGAGCAGAAGTGCCAATAGGTATTGAAGTAACCAAGAACTATAGTTTCTTGGGGATAGGTAGTGGTAACCAATAGAGGATATCCTCTAGGGTAGTTATGTTGTTGCTTGGTGGAATGTATGCACAAACAATGTTCAAGCATTTGTTATGGTTAATTTGTAGACTGGTTATGAGGAGTTCTGCATTATTGAATTGTGGTGGTTGTATGGTTTCTCTATTAACAGTTAGAGTATTAGAACCAGTTCTAGGATAACTAGACTAGAGTTAATTTGTATGGAGTACCTTTAATTGAATCATGGCACTTTCTAGTATAATAGGATTACATTTTTATAATACTACTGGGAATCACAATATTTCTAAAAAAAATAGAGCTGGGTGCGAAAAGCAGGATATTCTCCATTGTGAATGGGAGTTTTTGCACATAAATTATTTTGATTTCCCTTACATACATAATTAAAAACTATGTAGTGCAAATTATCAATAAGGATAATTCCAGTTTAGCGTTATCTTACCACATAGATGTCCATGCTGTACATACTAGGAAACTCTAAGTCTTGAGTTTACAAGGGACACCATCCAACTTCAGCTGGCATAAACTTGCATCCTCTCTTACTTTCCCTAAGTTGCTTATACTATACTCAAATCCCCAAAATTTCAGATTAATAATGACTTCCTACATATGACAAAATAAACCATTAATATACTCTATGCTAAGGCATCATGCCCTCTACCAGTCACATTGAAATACTACTCATCAGTTGTTGACATTAATGATACTGTTAAAAGAGTAAAGCAATCTTTTTTTAGTTTTCAGAAAATACCCCCTCCCTACTAGCTGATTTCATTCAGACATTGCATAATCAGGTAATCTCTACTGCAGTGCGGGAAAACAAAGTTCTAAACTAATAATTTCAGATTTATATAAGTACCTGGCCTTATGGATAGACTCAGCTTTGAGATTTTTCTGATCATATCAACCAGTTAGTTAATTAAGCAATAACCCACGCCTGGGTGTGGGTAATGCTGGATTTACCCACGGTTGGTGTGGTTTGGTCACGAGGGCAAAGCCCGAGTGGCCAAACAAAGACAACCATGGGTAAATCAAGCATTACCCACACCCAGAAGTGGGTTATTGCTATTATACAATGACATTATTTAAGAAAAAAAAAAAACTTACTTTTCTTAAATAATGACATTGTATAATGCCTCCGTGCTGCCCTTCCGCAGCTGTCTGGTATTCTGCGGCAGTTCATCAGAGCTGTGTGTGGAAGCAACAGAGAAAGCAAGATCTCCGTTGCTCTTTAAAAAAGTGTCTCGCTATGCTAAAGGAGTTTAACATAGTGAAATAGCTTTAAAAAAAGCAACTGAGATCTTCCTTTCTCCATTGCTTTTTTAAAGCTATCTCGTTATGTTAAACCCATTTAACATAACGAGACAGCTTTAAAAAAGCAACGGAGAAAGGAAGATCTCTGTTGCTTTTTTTTAAGCTACCTCACTATGTTAAACCCATTTAACATAGCGAGATTACAGCAATGGAGCTCTTCCATTCTCCATTGCTGTAACAAAAAAAAATGACTTATACCGGACCTTTTATAGGCTGTATAAAATATACATAAAGTTTATAAAATCAGAAAAGATTAAATCATTGTTTCTGTGTTAGATCAGATCCAAATTGAGTATGGAATAATAATATGGAAACCATATAAGAAAACTGCCCTGAGTAAACTGGAAATAGTACTGCAGAAAAATACCAAGGGCATCCATGGATGTGGAAATTTTAGTTATTATGAAAGATTAGATTATCTGAATTTGCACAGCATTTCATATAGATATTTAAGAGGAGGCTTTATTCAGGTATTTAGGGCATTTAGAGACAACTATTTCTGGGAACCTTTGGGGTTTTAAAGAGTAGTAGACATTCATCTGATAACCTGTGTAGGAGATTATCTAGCAACAAGGGATGTACTAATTAGTTTTCTGAAAAATAGCTGATGCATGGATAGACTTACCAAATTATAACAAAGCCAGTGCTAGGTTAGATAATTTTAAGAACAGCTTGGACACTACTTATGGGAATGTTTGTTGTGGTATATTGCCAAGCTAGAAGGACATTATTCCACATGCCTAACAAATGTGTGGGCATAAATATTTGTATGTAAAATTGGTAACCAAAAAAAAAAAAAAACTTTCTTGGATAGCATTTTACATTTTTAAATAAATTATAAAAATATTCTAAAAATAAATGGTAAAGAAGTACTACTATGGTTTTCTCATCATCCTTTCTTTATTGTTAATCATGCTATATCACTCAAAATGTATAAAAGTATTCATTATAAATGTTTTAAGCAGTGTAGTGCAATCACCATTATACTAATGTTTTTAATTCTTATCTCCTTTCCTCCCCCCTTTTCTGTTTTCTTCCTATTTTTTTATACTTTTTTCTTTCTTTTTGTCTTATCTATTTTTATACAATAAACTATGATGTTAGGATGCATTCCTTAAATGAGTTAGTTTATTATCATACTTTATTTTATTACACTTACAAGACGTATAATATTTCCTTAATTTTTAACCTTATTGTTATAGTATTTTGGTATCAGTAAGATTCATATATGTTTCAGAGAGAAAATAGCATTTCCTTAACTCTTGATACCAACATTACAGTTTTTGTATTATTTCTTAGAGGGAAAAGAGAAAAGGAAAAAAAAAACATATTGTTTGTTGTTGGAAAATATCATATAATCTGTATGTGGTTATTACCTGCATATTTAAATAGGTGTAATAAATGCATGTTAACCTTAGTATGTATCTGATACAGGTTTTATACTTTTCTTTAGAGTCATTTTGTAGTTTTCCTTTTACCTTATCATCTTTTCTTCAATGTTGATACTTCTGTTTTCCCTAATATTAGATTAGAATCACTGTCTTCTAAACAGGAAACGTGAACTGCACAAAATGCAAATGATCTTATTTTTAATTAACATTTTTTATATCACATGCATTACTAAATATGTATTCATTCCCCTTGTTATATTACAGCTAAGGTTTATAACTTAGAATGTTGACCAAATAAAACACACACTTTAAACTTTATTAAATCACTAATAATGACATATAAATATGAATAGTTTTATATGATAAGCCACTAAACTAGAATATTACACAAATGTTTGACTATAAACTGCATTAAATTTGTGAAAGAGAAGAAGAAAATTGTGTTGCTGTCTATCTCTCTCTCTTATTTACAATACCCTGTAAATGAAAGTAATGGATACTAAAATAAATGAAAGTCACTGAAAAATACATTTCTTCCAATAACAAAATAATAGAAAAATGAAATAGTAGTAGATATAATCACGTTTGAGTGGGTATGGTAAACCTTTCCTGTCAGAGTTTGTATTCTTGTGTAGTGCATCACTTGAAAGCTGCTACTCTTCAGACATGTCCCTACAAAGCCCAGCCCAAGTTTTCTAACAAACTGCTGTAACTATAGGAAAACCGAAAGCAATGTTCAGACTAAGTATCAGGCTTATTTAAAGTGCATATGTGGGACTGATACTCTAATGTGCAAACATAATTGTGGATAGATTTGAATTGTGTTTAAAGACTGAGATTGTGCTACCTCTGAGAATTTACTTTTCTCCAAGCTACAGCTATCTCAGAGGCAGTATGTGTAAGAAGCAGGAATATGGTGGGGCATAGCACCAGTGTTGATGGTTGTGAGAAGTTAGTTAAGCCTGCATATAAAATGCTTTTAGAATATAACAGTGAGTTTTGATTGTTACTATTTCACCTTAGGTTTGGATACAAGTGATCACAGTTATGAATAAATCCCTCATGTATCAAACTTCTTTCACAAATCCATTTAGAAGATTGTATTATATAATGTGGCCAGATAAAACTTATCAAAATGCACTTTCAACATTTTTAGTGTTCTAAATAAAATAAAATATGAACTTTGGTAATGGTTACTATAACAGTAAATCATAACAAATGAGTTATGTTACCACCCCTCATCTTATTGCTGGCTCACATTAGAAAAATATTGGCTAATATGACCACAGGATAACTGGCTATTGCCTAATCTAAATTAAAAAGGCAACAAAAATGGCAGTATGTATGTTACCAAAGCCAAATAAAGGTAGCAAATTACAACAGGTGCCTAACAATATTACCATTGTCAGGCAGTAGTATATAACACACAGTACAAAGGACGCAGAAGCTGTTAGAGCAGAATTTCACAAAATGTAAATGCCCAAGACTTGCCAGGCAAGAGCATGAGTGTTGGAGAACACTGAATGTGTACCACTCATCCTCAGTAAAAATACTGTAGAAAATGTAAACTTGTGATAGGTTGGTATATCTGGCATCTCAAATTTGTTGGAAAACTAGAAGACGTCTGAGCATGCATATAATGATCAAACAAAACATCCAGTAAGCAATGCCATGAGACTGCCTCATCAAGACCATAAGAAATTACTTAAATCATCAGGACATTAATGGATTACCTAAATCAGCTGCCGACCAGTGTGGATTAGATGCACATGCACCTACTACAGAACTTCTAGAAATCTGAATTTGCACTTAAGAGGACTGAGGTTCAAGTTCACTTCCAGTGCTCTGTCTAGGACTTTCTTTAGGTTTCTGTCATGCTCTGCTTCACCATTGCCTCCAACCAATAAATCATCGACTGTAATGGCACAAGGATAACCCAAAGAAATTTGCTCCATTGCACGCAAGAAGACTTCACTTGCAGAATTTATTCCAAATGGCATCCTTAGAAATCTGTATCTGCCAAATGGAGTACCAAAGGTGATTAGTAATGAAGACTTGCAATCAAGCATCACTTGCCAAAATAAACTCTTTGCATCCAAAACAGAAAAAACAGTGTCATTTGGTATTAGAGCTGTGACCTCTTTGACTGTTCGCATTGGATGATATGGTCTTTTCAATGTCTTGTTCAAGTCTCTCAGGTCAAAGCATATTCTGATTTTGTGTGAGCCTTTTTTGGGAGCTGCTACCATAGACGATAACCATTCAGTTGGTTCTGTAACTGGACAAATTACACGTTGCACCATTTTATCCAATGGAACCTTAACTTTGTCTTACATAGCTATCGGAATTCTTCTTGCTGGTCTGACTACTTCATGGAATACACTACTGGAAGTTTGCCCAGCCTATCACTGAAAACAGCATATTCTGAGAAAATGGCTTCAGAAAAATTAGAACTAGGAGATTCACTTATGTGATGAACTTCTTTGGTAAAAGAAAGCAGAATCATTCTCAGATTATCTCTGAGACCCAATAAAGACTGTACTGGTCTTCTGACTACATAGAATAACAAGTTCTAACAGTTATTGAACAAATAACATGAAAGCGTCACTGAACCTTCAATATGAATCTCTTCATCTCCATAAGTAACAAGTTTTGCACTACTGGCCACATTGAGTTGCTCATTAGTTCTCACTTTAGCAAATGTGTCTGCTGATATAACATTACACTTTGAACGTGTATCTACTTTAAGCTCTGTGGATTTACCATTGATCTGGACTGTACAGAATGCTTCACTTTTTGTCAATAAATTCACTGCATCAACTCTTTCACCAATTATTGACACACCATCTACATAGAAAGCTGACTGCTGGGTCTCTACTTGATCAACCTACCTTTTTGAGTGAGCTTTCTTTACTACTGTGTGAGGTTACTTGATTTGCAAAATTTTTGGAAATGGTTCCATGGTTTACACTTGTGACATTGCTGACCAAATGCTAAGCATTTTTCTCTTTTAGACTCAAGATTTGCACCACAATTGCGACAGTTAACAATAAAGCTGGATTTGTGTTTTGCTGATTCATGCTTGTACTGCAATGAGCATGTGCCTTTAACTAAGCTGCTCTTAGAACTTACTGGACAACTACATAGTTTTCTTGATGAGCCATAATGGGCTGTGACTGTCATGTGCTTAATAGGCCTATTTCTGTCTGCCACATGTTGCATACTGTCTACATTTGCTCTGGAGCCTGCTGAAACCATGCTCTTGTCACTTGCAAGCATACTTGTGTGTTTTTCTGTCATTTCATGGCTCTGGCAAATCTCTATGGCCTTACTCAATGTTAAATCACTATTACGAAGCAAGATCTTTCTCACATCGGCACTATTGATACCACACATGAGCCTGTCCTTTATCAACTCATCTTTTACGTCACCAAACTGACACATTTTAGCCTTATTTCTCAGATCAGTTATATAAGCTGCAAAAGTTCCCCTTGGTTTCTGATCTCTCGTGTAAAACAAATGCCTCTCCGGTGTAATATTTGTCTGGGGGTTACACATTTCTCTGAACTTGTACTTCAAACACTCTGGGTCTTCCCTTGACTCAGCCTGTACAACTACATGACAGTTTTCACCTTCTCCTTCATATACTGCTGGTGCATAGACAAACAAATGCTCTTTTTCTATGGCGTCTGACCCAGCTAAGTTTACCAAAATGAATGCCTCTGTTATTCTCCAGTTCTCTGCAATATTCTAATCATATACGAATGATAAGGGCTTTCGAAATCTGTCTGCCTTATTAACACATACCATTGAAGGGTTTTGCAAGTAAGCACAAACACATACACAGACACATATGCCAGAAATTTATACCAGTACTTTTAACTTTGCTCAATAGCACAACCAGATTCTGTATAACTGAATATTGCAAAATAAGTATCTCTCGGGTACTGTAATATTCTTGAAATTACTGTATTGCACGAAATCAACTCTTATCAGTATAAGAAACATCAAATAACTGTATGATGCAAGCCTCTGTGTAACTGGACTTTGCAAAATAAGCTTCTAGGGCAGCGTAATACTTTTGAACTTATTATATTGCTCAAGTCATTTATCATTTTAAGAAGCATTCCAAATAAATGTATGTTGTGCGTGAATTGTGCAGGAGAAGCTCAGAGTCAGTAACATTTTGAAGTAATGGCATTTTGCGAATGAACAGTAGAAAACACACTGAAACTTCCCCAAAAATGGTGGTACCTTTCTAGGAAATTCTCTATAGTGCAAGAAACACTCTGTAATGGCGGCACTTTGCGAATAGACACACCCAACACAAAAAACTTTTCAAAATGGCTATACTTTGACTGCACTTCATGAAATAGTTGCACTTTGCAGACAAATAACTCTTCGAAATACATGCACAATAATAAGCACACACTGTAAGCACTTTTACACACTTTGAGATACTTTGAATAACTTTAGTTATGCCCTTGATACAATACGAAGTCATAGTTATGCCAAAACACAGCACTTTGCCAAAAACATGCAGTCGCCTTGCTTTATTTTCCCTTAATATGCCCTTTTTGCCCTTATTATATTTGTTTTGCTCGTTTAATCTGTTTTCATGCCCATTGTACTTTCTTTGTGCTCGTTTTACTCTAAACATGCCTGTTTTGCCTTTAAACATACTCGTTTTACTTTTCTGTTAATTGTTTTGTGCCTCCCGCTTGTTTAATAATGTGTTTTGTGCCCTTGTACTGCCCAGTTTTATTCTTTTTATGAAACAAGTAGTTCGTGCGTATTCTCATTACCTTTGAGGAACATTTTTTGTTTTGAAGTGTTACTGCTGTATTTTTCAGAATGTTTATTTATTTAGGATGTTTGATTGGATTTTAATTGCACATATCTTTTGAGTGGTCGGTTCATATTAATTAGCTGGATACGTAAGAGGGTATCTCATCATACGAGGCTATTTAAGTGATTTATTGAATAGTTTTATTAAGTCTAAAGAATCATTTATGGGAGGACGCAAAAGTGCTTACTTGTTCTTTATTTTTAATAAAAAGTTTTTTCCTTCAAGCCATGTTTGCATCCTCATCTGTTTTGTTTTCCTAGACTGACTGTTGTTATGTTTAGAGGAGCTTAATTCACTGGAATTTTCTCTGTTCTCTTACATCCAAGTTATCTCTTTTCTTCTTCCTTCTATATCTTCATAAGGAGCTTGAATTATTCCATTTGGAAAATGTTTGGGAAAACTGGGTATGTAATGATTAAAAAGATGCTCTCCATATGGAGTAGAGGGAGAGAATACTTACTTTCATTCTTCCTCATTTTTTTAGTTTTTTTCTGCATCCTGGAAAGATATTTGTGACAAAACACCAAACGGCCAGCACACAATCATCAGCACCAAAAGTTTTTATTTTATAAGATAATAAACATCCAAAATTATTTATTTATTTAACATTTGTTAACTGGGTAAGTCCAACTTGGGATGAAGCCAATTTTCAGCGGAGGCCCGGGGAGAAATGCTCCAGACATATATCTTTCTAAAGAGGAAGGAAAACGGATCACCCTGAGGAAACCCACACGAACACAGGGAGGACATGCAGACTCCACACAGAAGGCACCCCAGCCGAGAATCGAAGCAGAGAACCTCTTGCTGTGAGATGACAATGCTACCACTGCACCATTGCGCAGTCCGAAAGTAAATACAGCATACAGGTTTTGGCAATAAAGCCTTCTTCAGTGCAAGATGTTTGTGACCTCAGAAGGAGTAGAAATGCTAAATGAAGGTAAGATGAAGGTCAGGAGAACACTGATCCCTCTGTTTGAGTGAACAAAAGATTTGCTGTTTGTATGTCCAGTCTTTTGAATAAAGTTCTGGCAATGTACGTTGGCAATGGATTTGGAATGGGGTTCATTTATGTATTAATTATGTATTGACAGTGTGTTTAATTCTGTTTTGAAAATGTGTCTTTGGATTGTTAACATGCCTAATCACTACTTTTTGTCTTTGACTGACAGAGTTGCTTTCTGTCTTACCTGCTCCATTTTGTTTTCTCTTTTAAGAAATCTTTGCCTGGTGGTTTTGTTCTGCATGGGAAACATACACTTAAATTATCTAGGTATATATTTCACATGGTTTTTCATTGATTAATTTTCATTGTCTCCTGAATGATACTGCAATACAAAGTGAAACTCTGGGCCTTTGTCTTTGTCTGAAGGATTTCAAGCCTGCAAAAGGCATAGCACTGCATTTGATTCCCTGCTGGGTGAGAAAGTAAACCTATATTTTTTGTCTTTGACTGATAGAGCTGCTTTCTGTCTTACCTGCTCCATTTTATTTTCTGTTGTAAGAAATCTTTGCCTGGTGATTTTGTTCTTTCTGAGAGACAGACACTTAAATTATCTAGGCTCATATTTCACATATTTAACCTGAGTGTTACTTAAATGCAAAGTGAAATTCTGGGCCTTTGTCTTTGTCTGAAGGATTTCAAGCCTGCATAAGACATATCACTGCTGGTGATTCCCATCTAGGGTTTCCTACCCACCCTCCCATTTGTCGGAACTTTTTAAACTTGGTGATTTTAAGCTTCCCCCTCCTACTGTAAGTTGAGCTTAATAAACTCCTCCTTTTCTACACTTCTGCTTATATCTTGAATTTTTTATTTGAATTATTTGCCTTTCCTTGTGCCTCTTATTTTCTGTTGTACTGATTTACTTAATCTGAATTAATTATCTAGCTAGCTGTTGGATAAAGCAATGTATTTCTATACTTGTTTCCTCATCAAAGTCAGTGGATTTTCCTTTTAGTGTACTGGGAAGTAGCCTGGTTTGTCTAGGTTGAGGAAACACTTGAGATTAAACAAAGTGAAATACTTTTAGTGAATGGTTCTTTAAGTTTGTTTAGGAGGACTGGGATTATTCATCTAGTGGCTGTAGGTGTTTATCTGGTCTTCCTGAGCTGGGAAACTCACAAAAGGGCTTGTGACTGTACCTCAGTTTTTAAAAAAAAATTGAACTGTTTGTTGCTGCTTTGCACTGTATTTCACCACTGTATTTGTTGCATTTTGTTTTTTTACTACTACTGCTTTTTTTTTATTTTACTTAAATAGCTGTTTCTTAATGTTTTTTTTATTTGTTTACCTTTTTTCTATTGTTCCAGTGCATTTCTGTTGGCCGTAGTATAGACTGGATTCAGACTGGTTGAATTCAGTTCTGTTTGTAGACTGAGCACTAAAAATCAGGACATCTTTTTATAGATGGCAAAAGTGCCAGTAGAAGTATTTTTTACCTGTCAACGGTTAGTCACCCTAAAATAGCTCCTTGCCTGATACCCCCATCTTTTTCTCATTATCTGCTGAGATACCAGGTTCAAACCTTGCATTATGGACTGCCAGTTTTCCTCTGTTTCTCCTGCCAGCCTGGTGGACATGGATTTTTTGAGGCAGTGTAGCAGCTGTCTCATGTACACTGACAACCCCTTACTCATAAATTACTGAAGTACAGTTTGTGAGAGATGCTCCTAAACTAAGAATCTAAACAGGTTGTTAGCTCACATACCACAACTTCTGTTTGTAATATGCACCCAACACATAAACGTTCAGATGCAGACGTACTCTCCAGAAACCTACCTAAATACCAGAGACCTTCAAAACACAAACGTGCCACACCTAACACAACACCCAAAGCACTCAATACGCATAAAACATTAACACCTGTGTCTCACCAAATAAGCCCTTAAGGCAATGCACAACTATTTGAAATGTTTTAGTTATAGGTGACTCTATAGTGAGAAATACAAACACCTCACTCACCAGATTGAACAAGGAGAAGTTTATTGTCTGGTGCAAGGATTCACCAGATCACACATGCACTCAAGTCTCAACAAGTACCGTTATGACTCTGTCATAGTTCATGTTGGTGTGAACGACTTAAGGTGTACCTCTCTGGACTATATGAAAAGAGACATGATTGAGCTCTCTGAATATGTGTCCCAAGTGGGTATGTCCCTAGCTTTGAGCAGCATTTTACCCTTGCCTAGGATGATACCACAATATAAACATAAAGTGATTGACTTCAATAATTGGCTTAATTTCTGGTGTCATTCTAAGAGGATCCAGTTCCTGTCAGCCTGGGATGACATGGTGGATAGACCACACTACTTTGCCAGAGATTGTATTCACCTGGCACATCTAGGCTTTCAGTTGCTGGCTTAGGCACTTGCCTCCCCCATAATGCCTTTTTTAGGCAAGGTCACAACAATAAAATGTCCAACGTGAAAATATCAAACACACAGAAAGTAAGGGTCATGCTACTAAATGCTAGGAGTTTAAATCAGAAACTCCACTCTCTGGAAGCACTCCTCTCTATGGAAGATGTTGATGTTTGTGCAGTCACAGAAAGCTGGCTCAAGGCCATTTCAATGTACCCTGGCCTTGCAAGGCTACAATGGCTTCCCAACATTCAGACTGCAAATTGAAGTTATGAGAACCAAAGGAGATGGAATATCTATCTTCATTAAAGATAATTACACGTCTAGACTGGTTAGTCAAGAAAACTCCATGGAGCTATTCCAAGTCCATATTAGCGTGGGTAAGACCCCCCTTCAGGTCATTCTCAGTTATAGGTTCCCCTCCATGAACCAAGATGCCCACACAACTTATTTAGACCTACATGGGACAATTAAGATGCAACCTAACATCATAGTCATGGGTGACTTCAACTATCCTTCCACTATATGGGAAACTTGTATGAGGCCAAATCCACACAAAAGTTCCTGGACTTTGTTAACTCAAATGCCCTGGAACAAATAGTGCACAAGGGGCTCCAATATTCTAGACCTGGTCCTCACCAATATGAGTGACCAATGCAATGACTCAAATGTAGGGCCCACACTAATTAAATCTGACCACAAATTAGTCATTTCACCAGAACTCCCCAAAGGAGACATCAGGCTAAAAAAACTTCACCAAAGCTAACTGTACTCTCCTAAAGGAAGCTATAATCGACTTACAAGCTCCAGTTTCCACAAATGGCATTGACAGCTATACTAAGGTATAGACTGATGCCCTGTATAAACAACTACACAAATGTAGAAACACACCCGTGTCAGATATAACTAAAACAAGATCCTCAAGAAAAAACAAACCATCCTGGTGGACGTTTAGCATTAATAAATTATAAGCGAAAGAAGATGCTGTCTAAAGATACAAAAGTGAGATCCCAGAACTGGAAGAGCATCCTCTTCAGCCTAAACAATCAAATAATAAAACTCTTAAAATCTTCAAAGAGCAACTATGAGAAAAATTTAGCAATCATAGCCAACCGTAACCATAAGGCTTTCTTCAGCTACGTTCACAACCTAAAAGATAGGACTCGGATGTGTGCTGAACTAATTGTGGATGGCATCACACACACTGACCCTGCAGAAATTACAAACCTACTAGCAGACAGGTTTGACAAAAATTTCACCCCCCCCCAGCATACCACAAGCCATGTCTTCATCATCTCTTCCTCCTTGCATCTCCAAAGAGGAAGTCATCAATGCTGTCTACAGGGCTAAGAACACTGCCTTCATGGGACCAGATGACATTCCGGGCTTCATTCTTAATGTTCTAAAACAAGAGCTAGCTACTCCATTAGGCACTCTGTTCAACCACATCCTGAGTACTGTCTTTGTCCCCACTAAAGTGAAAATGACTGTTATCCCCCTGCACAAGGGTGTCTTGGCAACCGACCCGGGTAACTATAGACCCATAAATTTAACCAGCCACATTTGTAAGGCAATGGAATGAATCATCATGGACTTTCATAAATAAGGATATAGGTGACCTCCAAACCCTGAATCTGTCCCAGTTCATTTTTTGTCAAGGACAGGTCATGCCTGCTAAACCTGGTGGACTTCTTCAAGAATGTGACCAGAGCCATAGATGAGGGGAAAGCCATGCACATAGCCTGTCTTGACTTGGCCAAGGCCTTCAACACTATCCCAAATCTGGGCATCATCGACAAACTAACCCAGTTGAATTTCAACCCCTATGTTGTTAGGTGGGTGGCAAACTGGCTCACAGATCGACAACACTCAAAGTGGGAGACCTTACCTCTACCAGCAGACCTGTCACCAGTGGGGGTGCCACAAGGGTCAGTGCTGGGACCCCTGTTGTTTGGCATACAGTTCTTCTGTAGCTAACCAAGTTTGTGGATTATTGCAAATTATGTGCCATCATTGAATCTCTTAGTGATGTCATCATACTTAAAAATGCGGCTTACTCAGATCAATGATTGGTGCCAAAGGCATGGTCTTAAATTAAATGTTAAAAAATGCATCATCATTTCCTTCAGTAAAAACAATGTCCCTGCTGTTATAAAATAAACAGCAATACCCTAAGTACAAATTCAGTAGTGGGAGAGCTGGGAACACAAGTTGACTGTGACTTCAACTTTGATCACCATGTGTGTACTGTGGTGAGGAAAGTATTATACGTCACTCACATGATTAGCAAAGGCATCACCTCAAGAGCAAAAGAGGTTATAGCTCCCTTGTACTCATCCCTCATCAGGCCTATTATTGAATATAAATCTCCCTTTGGTATGTAATGTACCAGACACCTGCAGCAACTTGAGAGAACTCAGAGATTTCTAACTAAGAAAATTCAGGATCTCATGTACATGTCTTATACAGACAGATTGAAGTCACTGTCACTGTAATCAGCAGCATATAGACTACTTAGAGGTGACTTATGTCTGGTTTACAGGACTGTCTCTGACCCAAATGTAATGGAAATGCTGCACACCCATAAGTCAAATGGGACTAGAGTCACCCATTCTAGGGACCTCATTCTAGCCTGTGACATAAACAGGACCTGCTGGAGAGACAGACACATCTCTCAATGGTTGCCATTCTTCTGGAATAGGCTTCCAATCCATATCAAGCAGAGCACCTCTATGACCCTGTTTAAGCACAACCTGGATGACTGGATGGGAAACTGCAAATTTCTGCCAGGGATTGCCCCAGCTTCTCTCCTGGACATGCGTAGTCCCTGCTATATAAACCTTGGGCATAGACGATATCTCTCATCTAGTATTATACTGGGATTTAACAGCTAGGCTTGTAAAGATCCTCTGGTGAATAGCCTAGTAACATCCTATGAACGTATGAACCTATATTTTCAGTAACTTCATGATGGTTTTCAATTTCAGTGTGGGTGAGCAGTTATAAGCTTATCACATGCTTGCAGATACATGAGGGCAGTATATTGATTGTGAGTATCTCTGCATTAAATGCATTTTTACTCTTGTCTGCTTATTGTGTATTTAGTTGAGAGAAAGGGTTGTTAATATGTACAATGTTATTTTGGTATATAGGTTTGTATGTCAGCAAATGTTATAGGTTACAGTCTCATTTATAAACATCAGGGCTGGTTACAATCAATGCCTAATTCAATATGTTTGACAAGTATTGGTTTATGTTTAGAATATTCTGTTTATACTGGTAAGATGAGTGGGTAAATATGAAAACTGTAATTGCTTACTTGTATGTATTTTCTTATAGAATTTGAAAATTGTATATGTATGTGCATGTTTATTTTTAAAGATTTTGAGTTAAAAGAGGCAGATTCAGTGTTGTACTCTGTGGCTAAGGTGTAGAATTTCCCACAGCCTTATTTATCACTGCTTTCTTAAAGGTGCGGTTTGTACAGTGCTGTAAGAGTGGCTGCTGTTGCAGCTGCCATGTTACCTTAAATTCTGTGTGTCACATCTGCACTCATTAACCTACTAGTGGCCTGTAAAGGAGAATAAGTCTGGTGGATGCTGATGGGTTTTAGTGAGGTGGGTGGGAGAGTGATGAGTCTCCACTTCTATATTGTGATATTTATAAATGTGTGTTACATTGGCAAATGATTTTAGGAAAACAGACTATTATAAGGCTGGTGGGAGCAGTAAGTTAAGCAGACTGCTTGAGCTCTTGAAAAACACAGTTAAAGGTTGTGGATTTAACTGTTGGTATAATTAAGGAAGAACATTTGCTTTCCAAGAGCCAGGGTGGATGGCAGTATTTTATCAAGTTGGGTGCCCAAGGAAATTGAGGTAATGCTGAGGTATAGTTCAGTTGTGTTTTGATGGAGTGAAGCAGGATATGTGCTGCTGGTGGGGTTGGGGCATGGCTGATGGCAGTTCTCATTGTGATGAGTGGGGAGAGTATAAGGTGATCTTGGCAGATGCACCCAACAACCGGCCTGGTCTATCTCCAGTGGTGTGGTTGGGGAAGTAGAAGATTCAGTTGGCCCCATGAAGTGCAGGGAGAATTGATAATCCCTTTATACAGAAAAGCATGATATCAAGGTTCGTTAGTAAAATGGTATATTTGTTGATAGAGGAAGAAGGCTTGGATTGGTGATGATGCTATAGAAAAGAGAGTATTAAAATATGGGATGAGTTGCACAAAACTGGGGTGAAAGAAGAGGATTTTGATAAAAAGCAGGGGGAGGTAAAATCTGGGTAAAGACAGGGAGGCAAGATGCATTCATTGGTTGAAGCAAATAGTGCAGAGTGTGACAAAAGGAGATACTGCCAGCACAGCTAGCTGAAATTTTGTAAATAATTATGTCATTGATGAACATCGAAATGATTTATACAAGATGCTTGTGTTACAAATGTATTAGAGATGTATGTCATGTGTATATCAAAGTGCTGTGTACAGATGTTTGTGTTGAGAAGGTATTTGTAAAAGTGCTGTGTTTAGAATGTATCCACAGCATGCCCTACTGGAAAAAAAACAGAAATTTACATGCACTATTGTAACTGTTTAAATGTATATAATTTAACAGTGGAAAATGGGATACAGGAGGGTAACCTCAGTTTAGTAATCTTTAGAAAAATATCTGAAATTAAATTACTTTATAGAATGAAATAAAGAGGCTACCCCTCAAGCTTTCAGTGGAGCTAGAGACATGGAGTTTGTGCTAGGAAACATTCTGTATTGTCCTTGGAGTGCAGTTATTGCTACTTTTGAAGCATGAAGGAATACAATTGTTTTATGACTTCCAGCATCTGCTGAAGATCTGAGGAAAAGCCCTTGTCTGTATGTTTTTATAGGTAGGTGTGAAATGCTGCCAGCTTCTAGCAATGAGGGTTTTGGTTTGGGAACTAAAAGTCAGATGACAAGATGTGATGTCATCCTGCAAGATATCCCAGCAGTGATATTTGCAAAGTCTCTTAGTGAGACAGAGCATTCTGTATTATGTCTTTGATCTGATAAGATCCACTCAGCACATTTGCCTTGCTCTAATGAAGTAAGTTTCTAGGAAACAGTATAACTCTCTTAGATAAAGTCAGGAATATAGTAAAGCTTACTTTAGATGTTTTTCTTTATATGTGTGAGCCTGTACTGCAGTTTTGTTTTAAGTAATTCCTGTAGTTTTGAACTCTGATGTCAGTGTGAATATATACTTAGTAGTGCCTTGTTCTTTTATTATTCATTATTAAATATATTTAAACCTTTCATTGTGGCTGATCTGTGTAGAGATATTTAAATTTTGAGAGTACTTACGTATTTATTTGGTGACACTGTGTGGGCCACTCCTAATAGCCTTGCTCTTGGTCAAACTACCATTTATATTAGTATTAATATTGCACAGTAAAATTGAACACCCTTTGTTAAGGACCCTAAAGTAGCTGATAAGGAGTGACTGGTGGCAGTTGTAACTAACTTATAGTCTGGGCAGAAGGGGGCATAGCTAGTAAACCTATGCCAGCCTTTCCTAGGTGTGTGTGTGTGTGTGTGTGTGTGTGTGTGTTTGTGTGTGTAAATAAAATCTCCAAGAGCATGTGTGTCAGCTACTTGAGCAGGGACACAAAGCACTGGCTGGACAGAGAAGGTGCTGGAGGTGTTGAGGTCTTTGCTTGGTCACTCAGCTAAGATCTCAACTCTATAGCTGTACCAGCAGAGAGTCTTACAGGAGATCTGGAGAATGAGGCAGAAACCAGCCCTAGACTGGCTGTGTTCTCTGTGTGCTTTTAGGAGAAATTGCACTTGATGCAGAGAACTGCATCTGGAAATACTGTGTGTGTACTTGTCATTCTTTCAGTGAACATCCACCCACCATTTCCAGTGGTGAGGATTGAGGCTCCTTGATTACTAGTCCAGTGGTGGGTCATCATACAGAGAATGGGAGAGGAGTGAAAGAGAGTTTATGGTCAAGTGGGATTG
Organism: Protopterus annectens; assembly: GCF_019279795.1. Classification (NCBI taxonomy): domain Eukaryota; kingdom Metazoa; phylum Chordata; order Ceratodontiformes; family Protopteridae; genus Protopterus; species Protopterus annectens. The sequence continues at coordinate 501,566,745 of NC_056747.1, read as the reverse complement.
AGGCAATTCAAAGAGTTGGAGATAGAGAAGCTGCTTAGTTAGACTGAGTCACATGGAAAGGGCGGTTACAAGTGGAGTTGGGTTGAAAGGGGGGATTAGTTTTGGATAGAATTAGACAGTATAAATATTTGAAGTTGTTAGAAGAGAAGAAAGTAAATACAGAATTAGAAAAAATGGATAATTGAGGTGAATATGAGGGGTATAAAAAGAAGCAGTCTGTATAGTTGATGAAAAATGTGGGGGATAAGAGAGGATCCTATTTTATTCCTCCCTGCAAGTCAACTGTTTTCCAGTAGTCTTTGCCTCTTGAACTTTGCCCTGTCTTAATGCACTGTGCCCTACCTAGTGTCAGATCTCATCCAAATGAGTTTTACAATAATTTAAAGAAGGGAGCTGAGTTAGGTGGTAATCTGTTTAGAGAATAGGGAAGTGTATAACTGTCAAATGAGGATGAATGGCATTTGTATAAGGTGATGAATCTGTCATCAAAGATCAAAATAGAAAAAGGGTGATCTAAAGTGATTAAACATAATAAAAACTTTCTGCATCCCCTGCTAATCATATATACCAACTCTGAGATCACAAAAATGTGGGGTAAGGAAAAATTCCCATACCATGCTGTATTGCAGTCTCACACACAAAGCAACTACCAGGCTGAAACACAAGTGAAAAAGAGCAATCATTCTGAAAAACTGCATCCAAGATGATAGGGGTATGGGAAGTATTGACAACTGTTAGATGCAATTAGCAGTGGGAAAGTGGGTGGCTCTGATGGCTTTCCAGTTTACCTTTATAAGTTAGCAGGACAAGAGATTAGTGTGCTGTTGATGGACATTTTTAATGAACTGTGAATAAAGGAAGTTTGTCAGAATTAATAAGGGAATATATTTTGCTTGTATTATTTAAAGGAACGGAGATCCCAAAGACCTAGCTAATTTTAGATCAACATCTTTATGCAGTGGAGGTGCCAAGCTGTTTTTGGGAGGGGTTTAACTGCTAGAAGTGAGAAGTTACTTTAAGATCTGATGTTGTCTCTTCCATCCATTTCTCAATGGATGGATCTTTGGATTCAACCTTGGAGTTAACTTTTTCCACTCTAGAGTTTGGATACAAAGTTCAGGCTCCTTCCCTTACCCATAATTCCCTTCCTGCACCTGCAGTTACTTCAGATCTCATTTGCTGCTTCTTTACTTTGAACGTTTACCTCCATCAGTCAAGCTTTGGTGTTGATCAATTAGATATTTCTCAGCAATTTTTGATATCCTTATAGAATTTCTTTCTTTCTCTTTATCTAAAATTTCACCTTTACTTTCCATTGCAAAAAAAAAAAAAAAACTTTCTTTAGCATAGTTTTTACTTGTATCATGCCTGTGGCATCCTTTCAGCTGGTCACTTAGACAGTTATTTAATTATATAGTGTTTCTATTAAAAACAATCCTTTACTTTAATGTGTTTCTTGGTTAGTGTTGTCCTTTCCATAACTTAGTAGTGTCTTAGAATTGTGGATATTGTTGTTATTTAAACACTGGATAGTATTGTCTGATTTTTGGCAATGTTTGCTTTTTCCAGGGTGGCTGATAAACCATCAACTTTCAAAAAATGAGTGGTCTGTGGCCACAAGATTGCAAATTCAGTCTCACACACAAACTGTACCTGTTGTCTTGGAGCTGTCCACTTGGACAAGCAGTGCTCCATATGTACTGCTTTTAGTACCAGGGCTGTCAATGAATGCAGAAATAAACTTGTTCTGAAAGGACTATCCCCTGCCTCTGTGGGAGATTCATCCCAGGCTCAGTCTTCTACATCTGAAGCTTCCCTCTCTGTCAAGAAGCCTTCTAACAGCCATAAGGGGGAGAAAAGTGGTGATAGACTGAGGGAGGAACTCAAGTATTACAGAAACTGCTCCCCAGACCACTCTTCTTTGTCTTATGGTTCTTCAGCTCCAGCTCCAGAAATTCCTAAGTTCTCAGATCTGACCCCAGTCTTAGAGCAATAGTAGTTGATTCCAAAAGTTCTCCACTACTAGGCCATTTCCTTGAGGCTACACTCGCCTTTTCTACAAGAGAGGTCATTTCATGGGTCCTGCAGACCCCCTTCCACAGCATCTTCAGTATGGTTAGTACTGTCTACCAGAAGCCTTTCTAAAGCAGACATGGATCAGATGATGAAGTGCTTCAGGACAAAAATTCAGCTGTATGTCCTTCCCCTCATATCATTGTTGCTGCTACCATGATCTATTCTCTAAGTTCAGGGACTATGGATCCAAGTGCTACCAGGTTTTGTATGCATAAGATCTGAAGTCTTGATTGCCTTCTACTCTGACTCTTTCTCTAATCTGACCATCTTTGAGTGACTCTGATTTAGAAGGATCTCAGATCTGAGGTGTTGACGTTGGATGTGGGGGGAGGGTTGACTCCAAAGTTTTAGTAGCCAACCTTCCTTTCCAAGCCTTGGTGCTAGTCATTTAGGAGGTCCCACCAGATGAACACAGATCCAGGACGCACTCAAATTTCTCTTTGATGCCAAAAAAAAATGGGGACCTCATGCCAATTTTGGGCCTCAGCCGTCTCAACCAATATGCCAGACAAATGAAGTTCCCAATGATCCCACAGTTCATCCATTCTCCTGCTGTTGAGAAAGGATGACTATGTGTTCAATAGAACTTCAGGATGTGTACTACCACATAATGATGGACAGATGATCCAGCATGTTTCTCAATTTCCATTTGGGAGCCAGTCATTTTGAATTCAAGACCCTGCTATTTAGTCTCATCACAGACCCCCCCCCCCCAGGTGTTCACCAAGTGTATGATGGTGATTGAAACTCAAGTCAGACTGCAAGGGTCCCAGGTGTTCTAGTATCTGGATGACTGACTCATCTCTGCCTCTACCAGGAATCTTCTCATCTGTGCCAGGTTCTCCTTGTTCCTACCTTTGAAGTCATCTTGGTTTTACAGTGAACTTGAACAAGTTTAAGTTTCTTCTTGTTCAGATTATAGAATTTATAGGCTACCCACCTAGATATAAAATTCCAGATTTTAAGATTTCCACAGAACAGGTTGGCCACCCTCCACAGACAAGCATTAGAAGTTCTTTCTTGCCAGAACCCACCAGTGAGACTAATATTGTTCCTCTTAAGATTGATGGTCGCTTCCATTACACTAGTCCCTCTTTCTAACTATCACATGAGAGTTCTTCAGTGGACATTTGCAGTACAGTGGTCTATCAGACATTAAACCATGAGCTACCACAAACAAATATTTACAGAACACATATACACCAGTGGCTGGAGTCCCAGAAGCTCTTCTAAGGTTGCCCCATTGTCCTTCCTACTTCCAAGGCCATGCTGACCATGGATGCCTCCCAGCTTAGGAGCCACTATATGGGAAGGACTGTCCAAGGCACTTGGTCTTTCTCCAAGGCCAGTCTTCATAGCCAACATTCTGGAGATTAGGACAGTCATTTTAGTGTTGCAGGCCCTTCAGGGCTCCTTCCATCTAAGGGTGATATCAATTCAGACAGACAAAATGTTAGTAGTCTGGTGCATCACCAAACAGGTGGAAATACTACCTATGATGTCAAGATGTGGTAAGAGCTTGGGAATGGGTGATAGATTCTGATTGTTTTCTGGTAGCAACACACACCCTAGGAAAATCCAGGGTTCTAGCAGGCCTATCCTACCTCATGAGCGGACCCTCAGTCTGACAGTGGCAGAGCAGATTTTTTGTCACCTGGCTTGACCTTGCTGCATTTTGTTTACCCTCTCAACATGAACTGCACCAGGTGCTTTGCCCTGTTCCCCCAGGAGTGGGAGTCACCTAGGGATGCTATGACCCTCATCTGGCCCCATGGGCTCATGTATGTCTTTCCTCTTACCTTCTTAGCCCAAATTCCTTAATGAAAGCCTCAGAAAGGAAGGTCACAGTTTTCCTCATCTCCCCTTTCTGGCCTCTACAGCTGTGGTTTCCCTTCCTCTGGCCTCATCTGATAGACCCACTATGGGTGCTGGATCCCAATCCAGATCTTCTCTGTCACCTGCCCAGGATGCATCCCTTGGGCATTCAAGCCGTCAGGTTAGCCATTTGGTTTCTTCACTTCTAATGTTGGCTAGTTAGTCCAGGCTTTCCTCACAAGTAATCCACATTCTTACTTCATCCCGAATACTATCTTACAGAAAGATTTACAGAAGCATGTGGAAAAATGTTTCTATTTTGACCTCCCATAGGAATCTGGATCATTCTTTGGTTCATCCCCCTTGCACTCCCTTAGTAATGGGTGTTAACCCTATCCCTAACATTTCCCCTTCCCCCGACCCTAACCCTTCACCTTAAGGTCCTTAAAACTTTGCGTAACAATGTCACTACATAAGACAGACTCAGACACACAAGCATTCACAAACACACATAAACAACACTACATCTATCCACTAACCTAACCCTTACCATAAAATACACAAACTCACACAGAAACACAAAACTCCCATCCTTCACCCACTCCAACCCTAACTCACATGCATACACCCCCACACACAAACACACGTTCTTGCCTCCCCAACCCCACTCACCTGTATCGATATTCCATACGTTTGACATATCCACCATTTGGCCATCCGTACCTTTGACATGCCCAATGTTCAGCCATCTTCACCATTGACGTAAAATCACACCCCCTGCATTTGTTGAACAAACATACATTTGGTCAAATACAGAGGAACCATAGATAGATAGATATGATAGATATAGATATATAGATATAGATATGTGTGTGTGTGTATCCATACATTTTTGTACTGTTAACAAATGAATACTCACAATAATGTTTTCATTTTTCATTTCTGTATTTCTTCAATAATTTACACATTAAGACTAATTTTGCTACATTGTTGCCTTTGAATTTTGAAACATTGCTCTACTCTTAATTTTGTTGTGTTTTTCTTACTTGATTTTTTTATTGGAGCTTTTCTCCCTCGTGTTTCCCAGTCAGACTTCCCAGTAAACAAATAAAAATAAATGAAAACATGTATACACACACACACACATATAAATATATACAGATATTAATGACTGTGCAGTGGTTGATAGCTGTTTTTTTTTTTAATGGAGGAAGTAGAGAGATGGTCTGAGAGTTTAGTTAGAAGTTTAGAATGAGAGACAGTATCAGAGGCCTTTGAAAGATCAAGGAAAAGATTGGAGATGAGGAGGTTATTGTCATGGGCTTCAGCTATTATTTGGGTAAATGACAGTAATAGAGTAGAAGTGCTATGTTGGGGCCTAAAGCTGTGTTGGGTAGGAGTGAGGAGACTATTATTGAGAAGTTATTTTGAGTAGATGAACATGGGTGCACTTTTTCAAGATTTTGGATAGGGGGACAGGATAGCAATTGGTCTAAAGTTAGAGGGATCTGTAGAGGTGCCACCTTTGTGAAGAGGGATAGCGTAGAAGGATTTCCAAATGTCAGGGACCAGGGCTTCTGAGATGGAACCATTAATAAGAATTGAGATAGGGTAGCTGATGGATTGTGCAGCTATATTTAGAAAATGAGGGGGTAGTTTGTCTGCTGGGGAGAGCAGGGTTTAATTTTGTTAAGGAAACATTTAATTGTAGTAACGGGCTAGTTGGAAAGAAAAAACATTGGGAAGAGTTTTGTTATGCGGTAGTGGAGGTGTTGAGTGTATTAAGTGTGAGGTTTTAAATACTTTCTATGAAACAGTTGTTAAAGATGGAGGCAGTTTCAGAAGCAGTGTTGTTTCGAAAGGGATTGAGAGTAGTGGGGTTACTTGGGTGGAGTAGGCTGTTGATGGTGGTCCATATTTTTGTGGATTTTTGTGTAGGCTACTTTGGTTAGAGGAAAAAAAAGCTCTCTTGTTTTTGTTGACAAGTTTTTTTGCCAGGTTTATGTTGAAAGGAAGCAAGCGAGTAATCTCTTAAGATGGGAGATATACACGGCTTTGTGAGATAAAGAAATGTGAAGGTAAGAAATTGTGGTATTTAGGGGATCTTCAGATCAAGAAAATACAATGCATTTTTAGACTTCACACATCTTAAGGTAATATTCCATTTAAGAAAGGGGGATAGTTGTTTTACTGTGTCATACCTAGCATAGTGAAGAGATTGAAAGAAACGGGGAATAGCAGATATATAAGAAGGGTGATTTTAGATTAAAAACTGGAGACTAGGTCTGTCTCTAGAGGGGGTGGAAAGAAGCAAAGAGGGAGACAGTCATTTTGAGGGTGCCTCTGGGGAAATAATGTTTTTGGAATAAGTGCTAAAAATTATACAGTTATATGATATGCAGTTTCAGTTGTTGCACAGATGATACCAGGCACCCGCATTGCTGAAGGGTGGTGGGAGAAGTCTGTTTGCAATGTTTTAAGTTGTAGACTAACAATCTTCATATATGTTGGTTATGTCAGAGTGTGAGGAGGTTACAGAAGGGCTTAGGGTTGGATGATTCGTGGCTGTTTAACATCTTTGGGTTGTAGACCAGGAGTTCATTGGGAGTATAGAAGGGATGGAGTTGAACTGCAGTTAGACAGGCTGGGTGAATGGGTAATGTGAAGTATTGTAAAAGGAGAGAAAGGGGATGATATGCAGTAGAATAATATAAGATGTGGGATGAAGGTAAGTCAGGAACTGGGAAGAAGGAATGGTCTGACAGAGTATGTGGTATCAAGTGGTAGGGGGTGTGCTAAAGGAACCAGGAGAGTTAGAAATAGAGAGGGAGCTGTCAGTTGTATTAATACAGGAACAGGGAAAATATTGGGGTCAGAAGGGGAGAGGTTGTTTCAGTTTTCTTTGATAATGGGAGTGTACACAATGTGAGAGGTATGTTACCTGCTCTGTAATAGGACGACTTGGTTAAAGGGTGAGGAATTTGTAGTTGTGCTTATAAAAGTGGGCCCTTGTTGTGATGCTCGTATTTGTGACAGGGAATGTGATTTAGAATATTGGAAGGAAAGAATAAACAAGCCGAAGGTTAAATGAAGCAATAACAGACATTTTGGTTGGGGTATTCTTAGGTTTGTATGATTATGTTTATGTAAAGTCTATGTCAATATGTGTATGTTGCTGAATGCTTTTATTACTAATAACCTCACTGGCCCTCTTCAGGAGAAATTTTGATGAATGGATGGGAAATAGAAAATTCACCCCACCTCTACTCAACAGAGACACTGGGAACTAAGGTCGGGTGGCACGATGCCAGTGAAATCCTATGGGATAGGCTTGTAAAGGCTCCAGGGCCATTAGCCTAGTACACACCTATGAACCTATACATATATATATATATATATATATATATATATATATATATATGTGTGTGTGTGTGTTTACTTGTTTCGTAATGCCCTTACTCCACATTCTGTCTGCACAGTGACAAACTTGTTTTAGCTTTATTATTAACATCAGACTGATGGTACATGACCATAATATAATTAGAGCCTGCAGAATCTGCATTGAGAGTTAACTGGCATGTTATAACATTCCAACAGTCTGCTTGGCGTGCTAGATTCAAAAGATCAAGTCCTGGGAGGATTTGGGCAGCATGGCAGCACGTAGAGATTACAATCAAATTTATTTGCCCTTTGAGGAGAAGTAAAGCATGTGGGATATGACAACTCTGCAGTGTGTCTACATCATTAAATGCCAATATAATTAGCTGGGAAGGGCACACAACCAAGAAATACATATTTTCTTGAGTGTCTGGATAGTTTATTCAGAGGCTGCCTAGTAGTGGACAAAATGCCATTTCATGCAGTTAACAAAATTAGTCAATGAATTAATTCTTCTCCCATCTCTTTTAGAAAGTTCTAATGGCTATGAAATATAAAACCTTCAAGGCCATCTGACAGCACATGTGACAAATTTCTTTAGCAGTGTATGACTTAGGCTGCTGTCCCTAACAGAGGCAACCTTTCACACACATCCTTACTGGTATCACTTTTATTGTAAGAGGATGTGTAGCCACCCCTCATTCTTTTTCATTATTGAAGGCAACATCTCATGGGCTTCCATACAAGAAACAATTTTTATAAAAGTTCGTTTTGCAATGCTGAAACAATAATCCTTTAGGATTTATTAATTGATCTGTTTTTACTACTTTTTCTGCTAGGAATAAACGGTTGAAATTGCAGTACTATATCTTTGAGATATATGACGATTTAATTCAGGCTTTTGTGCTAACTCCCCTCATTTGTGTTCTGCTTTAAATGCAGCTCTGTTGTAACTGAGAATGAAAACTTGACAACTTTAGCATTATCTGTAAGATTGTGATTATATTAAAGCATTGCTGAGTAAAAATTTAATAGCTGTTTTTGGGTGCCCTTTTTCCTGAATTACAGTTAAGCTGGTACGGCTGACTACATTTTCTGTTTTTAGAGGTGGGGAAAAACATTGACTACTGTAGCATGAAATTGGCAAAGGCTGGAGTGCTGTGCATATCTGTCACCTAACAGGATTTAAGCCAGACTGTATTATCCATGCTGTGGTGGGAGGTCATTTCATTTCTTATTTATCATCCCACGCAAAAATAGTGGCTACTTACAATAATTAAATACAGTAGCAGTGAAGCTCTCTCTCTCTCTCTCTCTGATGCCCACCGAAGAATATTTTTCGCAAGTGAAATAATTTCACTTAAGTCAGTCTTTCTTGAGAGTAGTGACAGCATTCACTTATCCAAATTAATGTGCATACACTCCAATAACAATGGCATACTCAATTGCTTTCTTAGCCTTTGTTTAAAGGGACCTCAGACTCAGCTTGAGTGCTTCCTGTATTTATAGCACAGAGATGTACACTAATCAAGATTTGTCTGTAATACTGTAAGCTAAAAGGTGATTTTACATTTTGTACTTAAAAGTCAGGTAGCTACTAAAATACAGATTTTGCCATGCATACTTCTAGAAGGCTGTTAAGTATAACTGTAATAGCCATTAGTCTACTAAAACTTGTCAGGACCTGTCAGTGCAGAAAATAATAATGTAAATATTTAATTCATGTGTGACACATAAAATGACTACATTTTTCTTACATTGCAGATTTGGGACTATTACATTGACAGTGATACCCATCAGTTTGTCAAATGGAGTGATGCCATTTCTCCGTATGCTGCACCTTGTGGACAAGGAATTCCCTCTGGAGCTTTCATACATACTGTTTTAGTTGAGGTAATGTCTACATCTCACTCTGTCACACACACACACACACATATATATATATATATATATATATATATATATATATATATGTGTGTGTGTGTGTGTGTGGTGTGTATACTGCACTGCATATACATATCTTGAATTTTGTAAAACAATGTGTATTTCATAACATGATTTTGTAAGAAATAGTGGGCAAAGAGCTATGAATTACAAAACAAATTATACTTATCTGTGCTGCTTTTCAATTCTGGGTAGAGGTATGCAATTTTATTCTTTCTTTGCTTTTACAACTACTAAGCCTAATGCATTATGTCTTATTGCACATATAACTGTTCTTTGTCTTTGAGTTACTTATGTTTAGTGAACTCAGACTTAAGCCTCTAATATTTCCATGAATAATTGTCTAGCAGGAAAACATTGTGAGCAATTTAAATAAGCATGTTTTCTAAAAGACCAAAAGCTGTTTCACACAATTTTCTCTTGCATACCACAGACTTTGAACAAGTCAACTGACCACATACTGAATCTCTAAGTAGTAAAAATCATAGCAGTAGCCTTTAAAAATCATAGAAGAAAGTCAGAAAAAGGAGCACTTTAACGTTAAGTTTTCCAATCTCGCCTTTGTTCTTGCTGGATGGGTTCAGATCCGATCCTCGGCTCTGACTCAGCCACTTACTATAGCTCGAGATCTCTTTACTGGCTCGAGGCTACCCCTTATCCCAGGATGCCCAGCGTCAGCTACCCAGATCTCGTTTACCGCTTTAGCTGTGAGGTTGCAATCAATACTGGCTCAGGCTTAGTATACTTTTTGTCTCTTTTAAACTCAAATATTGTGCTTAAAATTTGATAAAATTCTTCTTTGGTAGTAGTTTGTAAGTTTCTTTTACTGTAAACCCCCTTATCTCGTCCTTGTGCTTTAATTTTGTGCTGTGTTGGCCATTGCCCCTTAGTCGCTAGGCCTTCTGTTATTCCCTGAACTCATTTAACTTGGAGAGTTCTCCCCCCCTTAAGGACAGCCATTTAAGTTAGAGGCTCTCCTTTAAGGTCTTTATTAATTTTTAGTTTTTCTATTGTAGTTTGACTTTTACTAAAATGTCTAGGGAAGTTAAAACCTCTGGTTTTAAAAAAGTGTGACTCATGCTGCCAGAAGATGTCTCTGACAGATGGGCACACTAGTTGTGTTTACTGCTTGGGGGCTCTGCACCTGCAGGACTCTTGTGATATTTGTCATGCCTTTAGTCCAAGGGTCCTGCAGGAGTGGAAAAACAAGCTAATCCTCCGTGGATTATTAAAACAGGATTCTCTGGCTAAAGCATCTCAGCCAGTGATAACTTTGAAACCAGTCAAGCCATCGGCTCCATGTTCAGAACCGACCTGTGAGCTTGACAAACCAAGTGTGTTGGTGCCGGTTGGCACTGACAAGACTACCCCTCCGTCAGCTTCAACTGTTACTTCGGTACCGTTGCGGAGCCACAAAAGAGACAGGTCTCCTTCTTTGGAGCTGATTCGCTCGGTGCCACAATCACCATTACTTCAAAGCAAGTCCAGTCATTGCTCATCTTCCTACTTCTCTCGATCCTTGAGGTTTTCGGATCAGGATGTGGAGGGAGTGGTCAGTAGGTTGCTTAAGTCATAGGCCCTTGTTAAAATGCTTTCGAACCCACCTCAACAGGCTTTGGCTCCATCTGCTTCGATTTTGATTCCTCCTCCAACTATGGTTAGTTCAGAGCCGGAGTCCATAGTGGTTCCTTCTGCTCCACTGACATCCTCATCGGCTCCAACGTTGGCTCTGATTACCTCGATTCTTCCTCCCATCGAGGTATCTGGGCACCGAAGCTCTCTCGTCAGCTCCGAGGGGGGAAGTGGCATCAGACCCTTGTCCGACCCCGCTCTCCCTCTCAGAGCGTCGTCTCAGTTTAGCTCAGCTCCCTCATTGGCCTCGGAGCCGTTGCCTTCAGTGCAGGGTAGTATTTCTGTCTCTTCAGAACTGGAGACCTCCTTGTGTCGAGACTGTGATTTCTTAGAGGTCATGCAGAGAGTGCTGTCCCCACAGACAGCTCCACTATTGCTTCCATTGGCTCCATCCCTATCGGTGCTTGGGACAACCTCTGCTCCTGCTCCAGCCCCAAAGCGTAGGGAACCTATGCCCCAGGACAGCCCTTTGGGTGAACCCTCTTCTTCCAAAACCACCCCAGAGCATTCTGAGCAAGCTTTCCAGAAGAAAAAGTGCAAGAGGAAGCACCAAGACTCCCCTGAGTCTGTCACCTTAGCTACAGACCTGGATGAATTGGAGGGGTCCACAAGGTCTCCCTCTGAAGATGTTTCCTTTTCGAACATCCTTGATATTCTCAGGCAGAGGTGTAGCTGGTCATCCCTAGCTCCCTCTGAGGGCAAGTCTGTATACCTGGACGTATTTGGTTCCTGACCTTTCACCTCCTGGGTGTCTCCGCCTTTTGATCTGTAGTATCTCAAAAGACTTGGTCAGCTCCAGATTCCATGGAACCTGTCCCGAGGAGACCCAATAAATTCATCACAGTGCCCCAAAACAAACAATTCTTAAATAAGGGCGTTCCATTTGATGCCATGGTTGTAGCAGCAGCCACAAAGAGAGAGTTAGCTGAAACCTCATCTGTCCATCCACCGAATAAAGACTCTCATATGATGGACAGATATGGGAAGCAAATGTTTTCATCAGTGACCTTCTCCCTTACGTCCCTGAATTATCTTTCCCATTTTACTAGGCTGTAGGGGGAACTCCTAAAAGAGCTTGGAGATACCCTACAAGATCCCACAGAAATACGTTCTCTTCCAAACCCTAATAACATCCCTGAATGGATGCCTGACTGCTCAACTCTGGAGGCAGTCAGGGGAAGTCTTTCATTGTACCCAACCACCTGGCAAAATATTACAAAAGACAAATGGGTACTAGCCATTATATCCGGAGGTTACAAGATTCCCTTTCATCAACCCCCTTTTGTTTCACAAATATCCATCCCAGATGTTCCACCCAATCTAAGGGATCAGGCAGCAACAGAAGTTTCAAGACTGCTAGAAAAAAGAGCCATTCTGGAAGTCCCCGCAGATCAAGTAGGATCCAAAACTTACTCAAGATTCTTTTTATTGCCCAAAAAGACAGCGGACTGGAGACCAATTCTGCATCTCAGCAGGTTAAACAAATCTGTACAAAAAGAAAAGTTCCGAATGGTAACACTGCAGTCCATTCTCCATTTTCTGGGTCAGGACAATTGGATGTGCTCCATAGATCTTCATGATGCGTACTATCATATAAAAATGGACAGACGGTCCAGGAGATTTTTAGATGGCTAGGGGCCAGTCATTACCAATTCAGAGCTCTGCCCTTTGGTCTCACCACAGCCCCCAGGGTGTGCACCAAATGCATGGCAGTAGTCATGGCTCACCTGAGACATCAAGGATTCCAGGTGTTTCCTTATCTCAACAACTGGCTCCTCACTGCTACCACCAGGTAACAAGTTATAGAGGCATGCGATTACACCATCACATTCTGTGCTCAACTAGGCATCACAATAAACTTCAAAAAATCTGCCTTGTTGCTCTGTCAATCTATTACATACATAGGAGCAGAGCTAAACATAAGAAAAATGATTGCAAAATTGCCTCAGGAAAGCGTTTCCATTATTCAAAAACAGGTGTTACTTCTGAGGAGCAAAAGAATTTAAGTCAAATATGTTCTTCAAGTTCTAGGGTCCATGGCAGCAGCCATTCTTCTAGTCCCCTTAGCACGCTTTCACTTGAGAATCCTTCAGTGGCTTCTTTTCACACAATGGTCCTTCCAGGAATTACCCATGTCTCACATGATGCTAATTACGGAATCTTGCAAAAAACACCTTTCCTGGTGGATGGTCTCCCCACTAGTTTCTCAGGGCAGACCTTTCATGGAACCCCATTCAGTCACCACAGTGACCACGGACACTTTCCTGATAGGGTGGGGGGGCATTATCTAGGGAAGACAGTCCAAGGCACTTGGCAACCTTACGAGTACCACTTGCACATCAACGTCCTGGAGATGAGAGTGGTGCTCCTAGTGTTGTAAACTCTTCAAGACTCTCTCCCTGCCGGGACTATTGCAATACAGATGGACAATATGTCAGTGGTTTGGTACATCACAAACAAGGTGGAACCAGGTCTTACTCCTTGTGCTGAGAGGCCCTCAGACTGTGGCAATGGGCGATTTCCTCCCACCATTTTCTGGTAGCAATGCATATCCCTGGGACATCCAGCGTAACAGCGGACAGGCTCAGCAGGGCTATCCTCATGCCTCACAAGTGGTCTCTGAAACAGGAAATTGTGGATCTTATTTTCCGCAAATGGGGCCAGCCTTGCTGTGATCTCTTTGCCTCTCTCCTCAACAACAAATGCAGCAGCTACTTCTCCCTTGTTCCTCCACCACGTCAGACACTCATGGATGCTCTAGTCCATGATTGGCCTCAGGGACTCCTTTATGCATTTCCCCCTTTCCCCATAATTCCTAAAGTCATTCAGAAAGCAAAATCGTTGAGTTGCAAAATGATCCTCATTGTCCCCTTTTAGTCTTGACAGATTTGGTTTCCGTTTCTTCACCCCCACCTTCTAGCCCGGCCTTGGATTCTGGACCCAGTACTGGACCTCTTGATTCATCGATCAGGTGGGCTATACCAATCCCTCCAATATCTCAAGCTCACAGCTTGGTTACTCCACTTCCAATCCTAGCCAGGCTCCCCCATATTTCCCCAGCAGTACGTGATATTATTGTTTCCTCTCATAAGACAAATACATGGAAATTCTATGCTAGAAAATGGAAAAGATTCTCTTCCTGGACAGAATCCAGGAATTTAGATCCTTTTGCACCTCCTGTACATGAGATTTTGGACTTCCTAGTAGAACTGTTTCATTCTGGTGCAGCGGCTGCTACCATCAGAGTACAACTGGCTGCCATTTCTAATTTTCATGTCAGAGTTTCTAACTCCAGCATAATGTCTCACAAACTCTGTAAGGCCTTCATGAGAGGTACAGCTCTACTTAGACCCCCAGTGAAAGAGACACTTCCACCTTGGGATCTCAGTTTGGTTCTTGCCTCCTTGATACTGCCACCCTTTGAACCAGCAGCATCATGTTCCTTGAAATTTCTCTCTTGGAAAACTCTTTTCTTAGTTGCTATTACTTTTGCCAGACATGTTTCAGAACTTCATGCACTGTGTGTTCATCCTCCATACCTAGTTTTTCACAAAGACAGGGTTTCCCTGAGAACTTACCCATCTTTTCTACCTAAAGTTTGTTCAGACCATAATTTGAATCAATCCATTGAACTCCCTGTCTTTTTCCCTAATCATTCCAACAAGGTAGAATACAGATTGCACCAACTGGATGTGCATAGACAACTGCGTTTCTATCTCCATAGAACTAAAGAAATGAGAAAATCAGGTCAGTTGTTCCTTTCATTTGCTAACAACAAAGAAGGCCTTCCAGTTTCTAAAGTAACATTGTCAAAATGGTTATCAGACACCATAGTCCATTCCTACCACTTGCGACAAAAAGATCTTCCAACAAAACCCAAAGTTCATTCAACCAGGTCAGTAGCTACTTTGGTAGCATTTCAATCTAGATTGTCCATAGATTCAATTTGTGCAGCAGCTACTTGGGCAGATCCTAATGCATTCATTTCTCATTACAAAGTAGATGTGGTCTCCCGGGGCAGAGCTTCTTTTGGTTCCACGGTTCTGAAGAGTCTGTTCCAATGAACCACCCAGGATTAAGGTGCTAGGGATGCTGTCCCATCCAGCAAGAATGAAGACAAGATTGGACAACTTAACATAAAGAAGTTATGTACCTACCATAATGTTCCATGTTAGTTGTCCTTCATCTCACCTTCCTTCTTGTGTTCCTCCCTCCTTCCCCCTTCCTCTAGGATTTAGAGGAGTTTCTCAATGGTTTCACTGGCTAATTTGTTTTGTTATTAGTTGCTTCTCAACCAAACCATGGCAATTAACTGTATATCCAGGTTTATTAATGGATTATCTTCTATAATTATGTCTAGTGTGAGCTATCTCAAATGAGATCTGGGTAGCTGGCGCTGGGCATTCTGGGATAAGGGGTAGCCTCAAGCCAGTAAAGAGCTCTTGAGCTATAGTAAGTGGCGGAGTCAGAGCCGAGGATCGGCTCCAAACCCATCCAGCAAGAAGGAAGACGAGATGAAGGACAACTAACATGGAACTTTATGGTAGGTACATAACTTCTTTTTTCTTTGAGTAGAAGCTCTTCATACTATAAACACTATATATTTAGAGTTTATGAATTTTTACACATGCTTTAAGTTATTTGATAATCTATGTAGCTTTAAAACAGACATAATTTTGAAGAAAATCATTAAACCTTGGAGGATCAAGGCTACCTCTGAGGAGAGACATCATAGCACTCTGCATAAATCATAAAATTTGAGAGGTACGCCTAACCAAATACAAAGGTTTCCACAGATCACTTACAGTTTTCCCTAACAGGCCTTAAAGATTATGTGCAACATCTGTTTAACTATTTGGTTTTGCTGTAATTATGCTCCCATCATGTAAAATAAGCGTTCTGATTCTAAAATGCATAGGTTTTACTCTGCTAACTTCAGTGGAGCTACGTTTTGCTTGTATTTGGTATAGGGTGAACAGCTGTGCACTTACTTGAAGATTCCTTGCCATGTGACCTAAAATTCTGATGATGTAATTGTTAGCACAGTTTGAAGCTCGAAGTTTCATACTAGGCTAATGACCACCAGCATCTTTACATGCCTAACCATACAACCCAAACCAGTATTGTCCTAGAGTTCCTTGGATGACTATATGGTGGGGTATGTTAGTAAGGATTTAGCTAAGGGTTATGTGTGTGTGTGTGTGTGTGTGTGTGGGGGGGGAGGTATGCTAGTCAGGGATTAATTTACTTACTGTTGACCTCTGTCCATCAGAGAAGCGGGGGCCAGGTGTGGGTGAATTTGCGATTTCCCAGCCAATGATCAAAGTTTCTTTTGAACAGGGTCAGGAATTAACTTTTTTTCATGCAGATGGGGGCTTATTCCATAGTGCAGGATCCTTTGAGACAGATATTTGTCCCCCCTAGCTGGTTCTGTTTATATTGCAAAGTTCAAGTCCTTGGATCTAATGTTTCTGGTGGTTGTCTTCCAGATGTGCAAGAGATTCATCAGAACTGGATCTGAGGACACCTTAAATGCTAGGCATAGATCGCCTTTGAATAATCTGTAGCAGATGGAGTACAGAGTCAGGACCTTACGACGATCTGTGTAGGACAGAGTATTCATACTTTCGATTCTCTTGATGAAGAACCTTTGAGGGTGTTCCATCTGTTGCAATTGCCTGGCTAGGTACACGTCAAGGGTCTATATCAGTTTATAGAAGGTTCATTCCTGCGAACCTTTGTTCATCGAATGATATACAGCGAATGTTCACTTCCGCAAATGTTCAATTCAACTAATTACTTTCCCAGGGAAAGTAGCATTGCGCAGTGGTATGGCAGTAGCGTTGTTACCTCACAGCAAGAGGTTCTCCCATTCGATTCTCAGCTGGGCTTGGGAGTGCCTTCTGTGTGGAGTCTGCATGTCCTCCAGGCAGTTGGGTAGCATTGGAAAAACATGCGTGCTAAATGGGCGTGCCTTCGTTGAAGGCTGAGCATCGAGCTGGCACCTCGGCATTTTGTAAAAATCTACTGCCAATCATTAGCGGACTGGAGTTCTGCTGTGGCAACCCCTTACCAGGAAAAGCCAAAAGACAAATAACAACAACTTTCCCAGGGAAAGTAATGAGTTTCCCAGCATTCGGACTGTCAAACAAAGCACAGTATTTCAAACTCACACCAGGGGTATGGGATGTTTCAACCCCGGACTGTTCAACCCCGGATGGCTCATATGAGCGAGAATACAGGTAATCGAAATTTCTATTGTGGGGAGCTGCACCCTCCCCACACCCCCACTAAATATATATTCCAATGCCGAGATCACACTGCAGTGAGGATGCATTTATAAAACTTTAAAAACTTTTTTTTATATAATTGGGGTCAAATAGTCTGGAGTCAAATAGTCTGGGGTCGAACTGTCCAGTAGTTACTCCTATAGACAATCAATGTAAATTTAAACATGAAAGTGTATACAATTGCAATGGGGTCGAACCGTCCGGGGTCGAATAGTCCTGCTTCCACTCCAGTGGGTGGCTGTACATCCCAACATACCCCCCTAACTATGTATATTAACAATAAGATCACACTACAATGGGGAAACTGGCAATTTTCTTTTGCTTAGCAACTTGTTACTTTCCCTGGGAATGTCATTCTTTGAACTGAACATTCGCGGAAGTGAATATTTGCTGTATATGGTTCAATGAATGAAGGTTCACGGAAATGAACCTTTGATAAAGTAATATAGACCCACATGCCAAAAGGAGCATTATTCACATTGATGAGTCTGATAAGTGCTGAGTATAGTGGTACTTTTACTTCCTTGGATCTGGATGCCATACTCTTCCTTATGAGTTGGGCAACATAAAATGATTTTCTTACTATCTTGGCTACATGTTGGTTGAATTCCAGATCAATGTCTACATATGTGCCCAGATCCCTAACTACTGGGTCAACTCTTAGGGGTGTTTTATTGATTAAGTAATTAGCTCAGGTGGATGCTTTCCCAAAGTTCATTATAATACATTTCTTTGCGCTGAGTTTTAATCTGTGGCTTTTGCACAGTCATTTATTTGTGTTAGACCCTCTTGTAAAATGTTGGTGCCATGGGGGAATCTGTGATAGCTCCAAGTTTACATTCATCTGTTATCTTGGTGAGCCAGAGGCCTTTGGCATTAGCCTTGACTTCTGAGAAGATGCCAAACAGGAGTGGGCCCAACACAGAACTCAGGAGTACTCCACTGGTGACTGGTCACTTAGAGGTGGTCTCACTGATCCTGATTTCTTGGGTCCTATTTGTAAGCCAGCCGGCAATCCAATGAGTTATGCCTAATTCTGAGAGCTTGTCAACAAAACCTGAGTGAGGTATTGTATCAAACATATTGGCCAGGTCAAGATAGTCAGCATGCACCATTTTCCCTTTATCCATGGTCATGCTTGACCTTGCCAAAGAAGTCTATCAGGTTAAGTAGGCAAGACCTTCCTTTAACAAAGCCAGACTGGGATGGGTCCAATGTCTGTAGGTTGCCAATGTCCTTGCTGATCCTTTCCATGATAATTTGTTCCATGGCTTTGCATATTAGACCTGTCAGACTGGTAGGTCTTTAGTTCCCAGGGTCAATTGAAGATCTGCTCTTATGACCATTGTGTTCCTCCATTCACCTGTCATGTAACCAGTTTTGAGGCTGTAGTAAAAGAGTGTCTCAAGTGGTCCAGACAGGTCACATTTTTGGCTATTTAGTAGGCAATTGGGGATATTGTCAAGGCCCATGGAAGCAGTGTTTTTGGCCTTAGCAAGCACTTCCAGGAAATGCTCCCTGTCAATAGTTGGGAGGATATACCAGAAGGAATTACACAGGGGGAGTGTGGGGGGGTGAAGTTGGAGATAAATTTATGAGTGAAGAGATTTGCTATATCATCCTGGTTAATTAAGGTTGTGCCACTTACCGCCAGTTCTGCACACTGTTGAATATTAACTTTAAGATTCCTGACATAGCTGAAAAAGGTCTTGTGATTGTCCTTAGTCTAGAAGTATATCCTGACCTCATAATTGACCTTGCTGGATTTTATTAGACCTCTGAGTTTCTTATTTAGTTGAATCAGAGAGTTCTTGTCTGTAGTAAAATTGCTCTTTCTGATTTTGGTCATGAAATTTTCTTTTGTTATATAACCTGTTAAGGTAAGGATTCCACTACAGTGGTTTGTTTTTTGGTGTTAGATCTGAGCTTACCTCTGGTAGGTATGGCAGCCTCAGTGCAGCCATTTACATGTTTGTACAGGGATTCTGTAAATAAATTCTGCATAGGTAGCCATGGTATTGGGATTTGGGGGACTGGTGAATTTTGACAAACTATTGTTTAATAGGATTTCATTTACTTTGGTATAGTTCCTAACTGTTGCTGGTCTTGTTGAGTTTTCTAGATTGAATTTTATTTCGAGAGAGACAGCTCTGTGGTCCAACTTCACCAGTGAGGATGTGGCATGGGGTGGAGGGGGATTCAACACTGTCCAATGCTGGTAAGTAGTAGGTCCAGTATGTGTTATATCCTCTGGTTGCAGAGAGCACTATCTGGTCCAAGGTGTTTGTGTTGATGTAGTCCAGGAATTGCTGTGCCTGTGAGTTAGAGGCAGTGTACATTTCCCATTCTATAGATGGATAGTTAGTCTCCCATGAATAGGATATTTGGTTGGATGGTGAGTGCTTCAAATAGGTCTAGGTAAGAGGTGTGAGCTTCATGTGTCATAGAGGATGACATGTAGCTGGCCGGTATATTGGAGGCAACTTTGTTTATGGAGACTCAGACTTGGATGAACTCCAGGGCATCATCCTATTTAACTAACCTAGAGCTGTATTTGCTGCTAACGTAGATTTAGACACATCCATCTTTAGCCCCTGTCTGTGCTGCTGTTCATTTAAATGTGTGGAAGGCACTGTAGCCTTTCACTGCTGGAGTACTTTTCTGTGGCTTTAAACCAAATCTTGGTAACAGCACAGATGTCTACATTCTCCAGAGTGAGGAGAGCTTATAGGATGTGGAGGTTATTGTTTAGGCCTCTAGAATCAAGCAATAACACCTTAAAGTTACTTTGAGTATTATTTTTGCTTTGTTGGTAGTTTTGTCATTTTGACATTGCCTTAGAAGACTGTAAGGGAATGGATAGAGTTTTAGCCAATTTCTGAAATCCCGGGGGGACAGGTGCTGACTATCCTTGGCAAAGCAAAGTGGTCTGTTAATCATGTCCTCCCATACTAACAGGTATTGGATTCCCCTGGAGCTGAAAGGTATTTCCTACAGTGTGTAACAGATTTTAAATATAAATGCAGTGCAGTCAGTCACGCAATCAGTCAGTAAAACAACATATTAACAAATAAATGGACTTATATTCAGGTAAACGCAAAAGAGAATGGAATAAGAATCTTTGCGCAGTGTGTGTAAGTACTTTAACTACTTGGTAGCATGTTCTCCCAAACATGCTAAACAAACTGAACTCTGAGACGTTATAGTCACCCCTGCTCCTAGAGTTATTCCTGTCAGAATCATGGACCAGCATTTCCTCACAATTTGTGTAGCCAACTTGATTGAGATGGGTATCCTGAGATAGTATAAGAACTGTCTCATGCAGTCTGGTGATCATCTATTACTCAAACAGCATAACACAGTATGTGAAAGATGTACATATATGTCTTTAGAGGCAAACATTACACACAGTAAACTCAGACACCAAATTTGCCATCAGTACACAACACAATACACCTCATCAAGGCCACTGAATATGCATAATCCATCGTATCCTGAGGAAATAATGACTTACTTGCCTAAACCTTAAAGACCTCCAAAACACAGCCCAGGTACAAAACACACTTAGTAAGTTAAACCTACCCACTCACATAGCATAAGGAGTCCCAAAGTCATGGATGCTGAGCTTGTAAGGCAGGCATCGACCCAACCAAACATTCTTGTTATAGGTGACTCCATAGTAAGACATGCTGCTGTGCCTGTTATCAGGGTAAGCAAGAAAAGAGTGACAGTTGATTGTCTGGAGCCTGGATCCTTCAGATCATGCATGCAGGTAAGTCCTTGAACAGCACGTATCAGTATGACTCATAGTTCATGCAGGAGTCAATGACTTGAGGTCTACCTCCCTGGACTGTATAAGGAGAGACATGATGGAGGTCTCAGATTATGTGTTCAAGGCAGGCATAAGCCTAACACTGAGCAGCATTCTACATTCCAAACTATGCTGCCACAGTAGGAGAAAAAAAAATAATTGACTTCAATAATCGGCTTAGTTTTTGGTGTCACTCAAAGGGGGTCCAATATTTGTCAGCCTGAGAGGATATGATCGATAGACCACTGCTTCACCAGGGATGGTCTGAATCTGTCTCCTCTAGGGTTTTGATTATTGGCAAATACATTGTCTATCTCCATATCACCTTTTTAGGACATGCCAGCCTGCTAAACGTAATGAAACAAGCAAAGGAAAAAAATGAAGGCGTTACTAATTAATGTTAGGAGTCTGAACAAGAAACTCCACTGACTAAAAGCTCTTCTCACCCTAGAGGACTTTGATGCCTGTATGTTGACAGAGACATGGTTTAAAACAGTAGAGAGCACTCCAGCTGTGTACGGCTATAATGCCGTTACAGTGTGTGGACGTGTCTCAGTCTTCATCCAGAAGAGAATCACAGTAAGACTGGTAAAGCAGCGTGATGCACTAGAGCTTCTTCATGTCCAAATAACAATCAGAAAGGTAAAATACCATATATTAGAAAGCTATAGAACTCCATCTATGACCAAGGAAAGCCACAACGCCTATCTACAGGAGTTAGTTAAAATCACTCATTATTAAACCCAATACCAATTTCCTTGGAGTTTTAAACTATCCAGCTATAGACTGGAAAGCCTACACTACCACTAGTGCATAAGCACAGAGTTGTGTGGATTTTGTCAGTACAAATGTTGTGGAACAATTAATCAAAGTACTCATTAGGGGGAATAACATCTTGTACCCTGTTCTTACTGATATGGGGCCATCATGCATCATCCCTTGTGTATCTTCATCACATTAGGTCTGACCATTAAGCTGTCTCCTTTGAAATAAAATTATGGTTCACTGGTGTATACTAGGCTAATGGCCACTAGGGCTCTTGTAAGCCTAGCTGTGCAACCCAAATCTGACTTAAAATTTTGATTTATATAGGGGCGATTTACTAACTACTTTTATCCATGAGAGACATAGGCAGCAGACTGGAGGGGGTTTCCAATTATCCATCCATTGTCCAAGTTAAGCTTAAAAAGGGATAGGGAGGAACTCTGCTTCATATGGATGGGGAGCCTGTTTCAGAAAATAGGAATATTCTGAGTCAGGGGTGTAGCAAAGAATTTATGTTTTCTACTCAAATCAAATGCTGTTTCTGGGCTTACTTCTGGGAGGTACAGCAGCCTCTATGCAGCCATTGATAAGGTTGTACAGAGTTTCTAAGAGCAATTCAGCATAGGCTCCTGTGTTCTTGAGGTTTGAAAGGGCATTGAATTTTGACAAACCATCACTTACTAAAAGATAATTTGATTTGGAATAGTTCCTAACTATTACTGGTTTTATTGTGATTACGGAGTTGTTTTTGCTTTTGAAGGAGACAGCTTTATGGTCAGATCTTACAAGGGAGGATGAGATATTGGGAGGGGGTGCAGCATTCTCCCATATTTGTGAGCATGAGATCCAGTATGTTGGAGCCTGTAGTGGACATATTCACAATTTGGTTTAGGGTATTTGTATTTATAAAGTCTAGAAATTTCTGTGCCTGTATATTTGAGGCCATGTAGGATTCAAAGTCTATAGAGGGATAATTAAAGTCTCCCATGAGCAGGGATTTAGGTTGGATGGTAAGTGTCTCCAGTAGGTCTAAGTATGCATTGTGAGCTTCTTGGGACAGTGGGTGACATAACTGGCTAGAGTATAGTACAAGATTTTTTATATGGTGATCTGCACATGGAGGAACCCCAGCATGTCATCCTGTTTGACGACCCCAAAGGTATGCTTCTAATTAATGTATATTGAGACTCCTTTACTTTTAGCCCTTATCTGTGCAACTGCTGGTATAAAAGTGTGAAAGCACTGAAATCTTACACTGTTGGGGTAGTACTCTCTGTCATTTTAAACCATTCCTGGTAACTGCACAGATTTCTATATTCTCAAGTGTGAGCAGAGCTTGGAGGGAATGTAGTTTTTTATTTAGGCTCCTGGCATTCAGCAGTAGCACCTTGTGGTTCAGTAGAGTTGATTTTGCTCTGTTGGTAGGGTTTGTTAATTTGGCATTTTTTAAAAAGGCACTGTGGAGTTGATAAAGTTTTAGCCATTATTCAAAAGCCTAGAGGGGAAAGGTACAGACCATCCTTGTCAAAGCAATGCAGACTTACCATGTCCATCAAGATGGCAAATATTGGGTCCCCCTAAAATGACATCAGAAAGACAGACAGTTGTTGAAATCAATCATTTTTTGCTCATATTATGACATTATCCCTAGTGATGGTAATATGCTGCTCAATAATAAGCTCATACCAGACTGAGACACCTAGTGAGAAAGCTGTATAATATATTTTTTCTTATAGTCCAGGGAGGTAGCATCTTGGATCATTTACACCTACATGGACTATGATGGAGGCATACTGGTACATGTGTCATAATGACTTGAGTGTGTGTGCAAGATTTGGTGGATCTGACTCCACATAAGCAACTAAACATTATTTTCCCCTTGTTCATCCTAATTTGAGGGGCATCAGTGGAGATCAGTGTGTGTGTATGTACCTTTAAGAAGCTATCCAAGGGCTTGCACAAGTGTATAAATACTGCGTACATGCAAGCTAGACTGCCATTTTGTGGTAAGCTGTTGAGATGTAAGCATGTATGTATGTAAGGTCTGTCTGTTAACTATTTTTTCATATTTTATGATGCTGCTATCCATCCTGATGTGTTTTTGTATATTAAAGCATCTAAACAAAACACACCCCGCCTGCTTGTCATATGTGTTGGAGAAGGACGTGCGACAATCAGTATATCTTATGCCGGAGTCCCCTGTGATGAGAGTCCTGGGAAGTGTGTTTCTCTTAGGGGCTTGGTGTTTGGGCTCCACTAAGAGTGATGTTATGTGTGTGTTAGGTGGTATTTTTTCCGAGTGCCTTTGGACTTGGTGAGACATATCTTTGACAATGGTTGGTCTAGGCAATCTTTGTTGTTTAGGAAGATTACTTTTAAGTGCCTCAACATATGTTAGTGTGTGTGTGTGTTGTGAGCTATGTGAGATGGGTACAGTGTGTGCAGTTTTGACAACCTGATGTGTGCTTGTATGCAAGAGTGTAGCCTCAAGTATCATTGTGTAAGTACACCTCTCACATACTGTATCTGCCTTTTTAAGGATTACGCCATTGTCGGTAAACATGGGATGATTGCTACATTGTCTCAGGATGCCCATATCCACCAAGCTAGCTACACTGAAGTTAGGAAATTGCATATCTATGCTGTCCAGTTCTTTGATTTGTGAGCTGCAAGGAGGTGATGTATTGGGGTTAGGAGGCTATTAAGGGTGTTTGTTAGTGCAGACTAATAGGAGTGCTTTACTGGGGCAGATTATGCTAAACAGTAGTAAATTCTACTAACTTTAATTTGAACATAGCACTGAATTCTAAAACAACTGTAGCTGTTGCCACTCGACACACAACTAGCTGCTCTAAACTTGCTAGCATGCAAGGTAGTTGCTCTTCATTGCTGTTTTACAAGGTACAGTTTTGTGGGCAGTGAAGATTTGCTTTCTAGCTCTTTGCTACAGTACAGGGTCTTGCTAATCCACACAAACATGTAAAATTTACAGTAGAGCAGGAAAAAAAACTGACTAATGAGCCTTCTGGCCTATAAAAATACTAAATTATGAGTCCTTTTGTGTATTTCCCAACTTAAGATACACCAGGGAGACAGCTCCTGACACATGATGAATAAACAATGTTCTCCAATTATAAAACACAGTAGAAGAGGCCCAGAAGGGCAATGCTACTACAGACCAATCAAACAGCTAGCTGGAAATCCTTTGTTGAAGGTGATTTCAAGTTAATCTTTCAGCAGAAACAGAAAGAGGAAGAGAATTTTTTTTTATTTTTTGCAAAAAGTACAGTGAAATGCACACATAAAAGGAGAAAACAGTAGTGATCACTCAAAATAACTTAAGCATGTGTGATCAGACGTACTTAACTTTACCTGGATAGCACTTGATACAAGTAAAACAGTTCTGGAATGCAGGCTAGGACTACAAGCTTTGCTGACCTCTAGGAAAATGAACAGCATACAATATGTACTAAAGGAAGTTTACTCAAGAGCAATACTGGTTTGCTGGGTGGGCACTCAGCATCATGGATCTATGGAAAATAATGTGTGGGAAGAGACAGTAGAATGAAAGAGGGGAGGGAGGGTCTTTGGAACTTAGATTACAATAAGGGTCAGAGGCCGCAGGCACAGCCTTACAAAACCACTACAGCAAAAGGGTGGGAGGGTTAGGAAACATTTTCAAGCAGGCTAGCTGGAGAGGCATCCAAATCAATAAAGCCAATATTGGAGCTGTTTCAGAAAGTTTAACTTAATGTGCTAGAGAGGGGGACGGGTCAGACACAGAATTTAATCAGGGAAGCAGAGACAATTATCTCACTGTTCAACATCGACTACAGTTTAAGATACCAGACTATGCAGAAATGTGCCAGTAATACTTTTTTATGGAAAAATGCAGTAATAAATGACAATTGCTGAAATATGGTGGTAGTAAGCAGTCCTTTCCATAACTGTGAATTAAACTACAAGACTATGGCCCAGCAGGGTTTAAAATACAAACTGATAACTTTAACAAGTAATTATACTTATGGAAATAGAAGTGCAGAATAATGTAGAAGCGCAATCTTCCCATAGCTGTAAATCTGCAAATTAAAAACACATGACTATGGTCCCAAAACAAATAATACATGACTATGGTCCCAGAACAAATAAAGGCAAGCAGATAACCTTTTTTGGCTAAAACATAGAAAAAAGCAGAGAAATTCAAAGAAGCATCACCACACAGGTCACTGTATAAGTACAACTTAAATAGTTAAGCAGAATTGAAAAAATCCTCTGTCCTTTTTATGAAAATCTAGTTACTTACAGTTCAACACCTCTCAAAATCTTGTATAAAATAAAAAAACATGGGCAGGGTGACCTCAATGCATTTCTCATACATCACCTTAACCACTTGTCCACAACTATGACTAAAGCCCACCCAGGGTAAATGCATGGATGCAGCTGTACACTGTAGGACAAGTGCAAAGCATACCACAGAAACAAACCCACATGGTTGAGCCATAATATCAGCAAGTTTTATATTAAAAGGAAGAGAAGTTTGACCAAAAGTAAAAAGAGTAATTCCCAGAATAGTAGACCCCTTGCCAATAAAATAAGAAAACAACACAAGAGCTTGATAAAATAGCAACCCAAGCCAAAGACTGTCACAAGACCATTTGTAGTTATGTTCATAATTTCTTTGCTGAGCTGATTGTGAACAATGTTGTCTATACTAAGGCTGAAGGTATAACAAACCAACTGGCCAATAAGTTTAGCTCAAATTTACTTCACTCTTCCCTCAGTCTGTCCCTCAAGATACATCTGAAACTGGCTGGACTCCAGCTGTCTTGCTAGTCCAGGTCCTAAAAGTGATATCAAAAGCTAAAAATATTGCATTAATGGGTCCTGGCAATATTCCTGGATGTATCTTAAACAGTATGAAGTATGATCTAACAACACTGTTTAGCCTTAGCTGTCGTGCAACTTTTTTATCTAGTGAATGGAGAAGAACCACAGTCATTCTCTTGCATAAGGGAGGACCTTCCACAGACCCTGGCAATTACAGACTCACAAGTCTGACCAGCCTCATAGACAAAGCTATGGAAAGACTTATCATGGAATTAATCAATAAGGATGAAGGGAATATCAAAACAATGGAGAACGGATTTGTCTAGATCAGCTCTTACTTACTCAACCTGGTGGACTTTTTTGAAAAGGTCACCAAAGCAATGGAACACACTGCATACCTCAACCTGGCCAAAGCTTTTGACACAATATCCCAAGCATAGTAGAAAAGCTAAATAAACTTGTGGCACCTGCTGGATTACCAACCGGCCCACAGATAGGATGCAAGAAATCAAAATAGAGGAAATTACCTTCACAAAGAGACTAGTTACCTGTGGAGTCCTCCAGGTTTCTGTGTTGGGACCTCTGCTGTGTGGCATATACTTCTCTGAAGTAAAAAACAATACCAAAGGGCTCAGGCTGACTATGTTTCCAGATGACTGCAAGCTAGGAGCAGTCACTGAATCCCAAAAAGACTTAGCCAGCCTGCAGGAAAGTTTGTCTCAAATATAGAACTGGTGCCAAAATCTTGTATTGAAACTAAATGCCAAAAAAAAACATTATTGTATCCTTTGTGACATCATCTACCATGAGGAGCTACCACATTGACAATATGCCCGTAAGAGTTGATCCAGTTGTTCAGGATTTCAGAATGTATGTGGAGAGTGACCTAACATTCAACCATCATGTGTCCAATGTCTTAAGAAAAACTTTCTGTATTCCATAACTTATAAAAAATGTATTTTGTGTAGATCTAGGGATGCCATTGTCCCTCTTTACTTGGCTCTTATTAGGTTAATTCATTGAGTAGAAAGCCCCCTTACTAAAAGGATACAAGGCCTGAACAATATGTCCTGCATGGACCTACTCCAAGCCTTGCCACTAAAAACACTGTATCCTGCAAACTGCTAAGAGGTTACCTGTGTCAAGCATACAAGGTATCCGCTGACTCACTACTGATGGATTCACTGCATATCTGCAAGTCAAATGGCATTAGAAATACTTGGTTTAGGAATCTAAACCTCTTCTCTAACAAAATGGTTTGGTGAGACAGGTATAGTTCACAGAGGATACCACCACTCTGGAGCAGTCTCCCCACCCATGTAAAACAAAGCTCATCCGTGTCCATATTCAACAGCAACTTGGATCTGTGTATGGGAAACAGAAAATGTATCCCAATACTTCCCCCTGTACTACTAATGAACATTGGAAGCTCGTAAATGCCTTATCCCTTGCATAGGTCCTCTCACATTATCTATGGTATAATCCCAGTTATTCTCATTAGGAGTAATTGCAGTTATCGACTATGGAATGGGTAAGGCTAATCTAACACCAGTGGAATAAGTTAATACAAGCACCAGAAGGAAAACTGGCTAGGCTTAAAATAGCTTCCAAGGGTAGCCAGCCCATTACTTACCAATGGACCTATGTGTAAAGCATGACATACAGTATAGCAATACAGACACAACTCTAATAGTGGCCTATCATTGAGGTAATCACATTTAGGAGTAAAGCTAAGTGTATGTGAATCATCTCAATTGTAGATCCACAGTACAGGGTGTTTGACTTATGCAATAAGTGCCACAATGGAAACTTCTGAAAAATTGTGCGGCTATGAAAATGAAGATGCACTAAAGATGATGAAGATGATAGTGAAGATGTGATGATGGTAATAATGATGTTGACAAAGATGAAAACAAAGATGATAAAGATGGCTGTGTTGTTGATAGTGATGAAGTTGCAGATATAACTGTGAGGAATGTGATGAGGTGATGAAGATGACAAAAATGTCAGTGAAGATGCAGGATAGATGATAAATATGTTGATGGCAAACAGGATGCAGTAAGAATGGTGAAGATGATGAAGATGACATGAATGATTAAGATGGAATGAAGATGTAGATAGTGAAAATGCAAAGAAGATGAATGTGTTGATGAAGATGTTATGAAGGTGATGTTGAAAATATGATGAAGATATGAAGAAAATGATGCACTATAGGTGACAGATAAAGATGAAGCTGTATCTTAATCATCATTTTCATCAGTTCATTTTCATCACTGCTTCATTGCCATTTTCACATTACCAAGGATTCGATTATAATAGTGAAAATGATGATGAATATGCAGTGTGAGCAAAAGAGGAGTATATAATGAAGATATGTAGTGAAGATGAGGCAATTAAAATGGTGATGTAATTATGACAATGGAGATTATAATGAGAATAATAATGTGTTTTAGATAAAGCAGTGATGATGAAGATGTGAATCCAATGAAAATTATGGTGAAGGTGCGTCATCTTCATCTCGTCAGTCATCTTCACTGCATCATCATAGTCATTGTGTTTTAATTACGTCTTCATCTTTGGTGTTATCTTCATTGCCTCTTCTTCATCAGTGTCATCTTTATCATGTCTTTAAATTCATTTCATCTTCATCTGCAATAGCATCACATCTTCATCACCATCACATCTTTATTCTCATTGTCATTGGTTGTTTCATTGGAGTAATGATCTGAAGCTTGTTTCATTGAATCACTATTTCATTGAAATATGGAAAAGTTTGCAAAAACAGAATGAGATCATGGCACAGTGAGGACTTCACTGTTGCTTTTCCCCACTGTTTCTCAAGTCCCCATTTTTGCACAATCCCAGACTTATTTTATATAATGCTTTGGGATAGATAGGTGCAGGGGGTCCTTACCCTACAAAAATGATTTCTGTTTGTATTTTAGGTTATGTACTGAGATTGCAACACAATGCAAATTCTGAGCCAGGAGATCATAATACAGTGGATAAGGTATTTTGTTGTGATTACCACTGCTTTGCAGTCTGAGATTCAATATAATTTAACATGCAGATGTGTGGAGAATATGTTTAGCATGCGTAAGGTGACACATTCACTAGATCAGGTTTCAATACTTCAGATTTGTTGCGAGTCTTATTGAAATGTGTAGTCAATATAACTCCAAATACCTATATATTATGTGTGTGTGTGTGTGTGTGTGTGTGTGTGTGTAAAATTCCATATACCCATCTCTCTCTCTCTGTATATATATATATATATATATATATATATATATATATATACTTCATAAGATCAACAGACCATTTCATCAACATTCATTTGGTTGACAACCAGTATTCAAGGCAAAAACCAGGGAATTGCCCCCCCCCCGTCCCCAATGCTGTGCGACCCTGGAGTTGATATATATAATTAGGGGGGTGTGGGGGGCAGAGCTATTTCCATTTAAAACATGAAAATACAACAAAAACTACATATTTTAAACGAAAATAGGTGGGGGGCTTCACCCCCCCCCAACTTTATATATCAACTCCAGGGTTGCAAAACATTGGGGAGGGGGGGCAAATCCTGTTGACCAAATGAGCTGTCGACCAAATGAATGTCGATCAAATGGTCTGTTGATCTTATGAAGTAGACCCACATATATATATATATATATATATATATATATATATATATATACACATACACACAGATATGTAGATCTATATCAAATTTCTGTCTGTCTCTCTCTCTATATATATATATATATATATATATATATATATATAGTTTATGTACATGTGTGTCTATGTGTGTATATATATATATATATATATATATGTATATATATATATATATATATATATATATATATATAAAGTATGACCTTACTTTCGCGAAAGAGCACTTCAACATAAGTGCACCTTCACGAATTCCAGTTCAGTGAACCAGCAATTAAAATAAAAAATAACAATTTAAACTCCATTTTGCAGGGGGGCTGTGCCCCCCCACACCCCTGCTCCATTAAATATACTAACTCTGAGATCGTACTACAGTGGGGAAACAGGTATATTGCCTTATTCCCCATGTAGTGCTCTGTTTTATTTAGATTGCTGGTTTGCTGAACCAGAATTCGTGAAAGTGCACTTTCGTTGAAAGTAAGGTCGTACTTTTTTTGTTCGAAATAATGGTATTTTGGTCAAAAAAGTAGACCCATGTATATATATATATATATATATATATATATATATATATATATATATATATATATATATATATAATATAGATCTCTCTCTCTCTCTCTCTCTATATATATATATATATATATATATATATATAATGTATATGGATTCACTTCAGAAGCTTGAAATACTGAAATCTCGAATTTCAGTATCTTGAGTCCAAGAAGCCAAATCCATACAATGATGAAACCTGAAAACCGCAAAATTCAGAACCTTGAATACCAGTGGTTTTGAATTTTGCGGTACTACTACTACACATACACACACACACACACACACACACACACACACACACACACACACACACATCATTCTCCACACAAACACACACAATCTGTCTACTACATGAAAGCAGGGGGACAAGCCACCCTGCACCCACCACCCCCCTACTTAAATATTCTCACTCAGAGGTCGCACTACATACAAACACACACAAAACACCACCACACAAGCTACATTCTCCTCGCACACACACACATCATAGCAACAAAACACACTGACACACACCACAGCCCCTTCCCAAACCCCTTAACACACACACATACTTAGCTGAATACATGACCACAGCGGAAGTTTAGAAGCACGAAATTCAAAACTTCTGGTATTCGAGGTTTTGAATTTCATGCCTTAAATACTGAAATTCGAGATTTCAGGATTTTGTGCTTCTGAAGGAAGCCCATATTGATATATATATATATATATATATATATATATATATATATATATATATATATATATATATGTGAGTGTGTGGATATAGGTATATGAGTCTACCTGACTTTGTTGAAATCTCATATTATCGAATCCCATTTTGTTGACACTAAGAATATCGAACCCCACGTCACTGAAGCAGTGGAACAACAAAGATCTTCTCAGGGTAACTAACCTGTTGTGTGAGATGGTGAACCTTTTTCCAGCTGTAGTGCAATCTTAGAGTTGGTATATTTAGTTAGGGGGGTGTGGGAAGCGCATTCCCTCACATTGGGGGAGTGGGGGACTTATCCTCCATGTGGGTGGGTTAAAGATGGTGCGGTTTGGGTTTTGTTTCTTTTTGGGTAACTGGCTACTTACCCTGGGTGGATTTTCATTGTTCCACTCCTTCGATGATGTGGGTTTTTGATATTTTGAGTTTCAACAAACTGGGATTCGATAATATGGGATTTCAATGAAGTCAGGTAGATCCATATATATATGCGTGTGTGTGTATGTGTGTGTGTGTGTATAGTTTTCTGGTGTTAAGTAAACATTGGGTTGAGACTCAGTCTATTGAAACAAATGCATCATAACCATAACATCAGATATAACCCCCATAAACCTTCATCTCCCATATACAACACAGAAATACATACCTTCATGAAAAATATAACAAACAAAAATTGAAGTACAGGTGCAAGACACACAGAAACTCTCTCCAACTGTACTGCAGTGTTAAAAATGGTAAAACCAAAAAATGCCATCAAGTAAAAAATAAAACAAAATGCCAAAGCAGGACTGAAAACAATGCCAGCAAGCTTTGTTTCTGGCAGATAAGTGCACCATGGGAACACTTCCTCACAGAATTCTAGCGTTTTAAGAAAGAAAAAAATTGTATTTGTTATTTTTGGGTTTTAAGAAGTATTTCCCCTTTAAAAAACCTGCTATTTTTTTTATAAATATTGTTAGTTTTCTGTCAGTGCTTGTTGTTCGTAGGTTCATCGGAGGTTACTAGGCTAATAGCCCTAGGGTAACCCTAGCCATGTAACACCCTTGTTCCCTTGTTGAACATGGTTAGTTGGTCATTGTTAGAAGAGAGAATCTGTGATTAGCACCGAATGCCCTTGTCCATGAGGGACACAGATGCCACCCCCGGGGGAATTTATGGTCTTCCATCTAATTGTCAAGGTTGCGCCCTCAATTTTCTTGGTTAGAAACCTCTGCAGTCTCTCTAGTAGTTGCAGGTGTCTGGTGACGTACATGCAAAAGGGACCATTGTACTAAATTAGTGGCCTGATGATGGTCAAGTATAGAAGAGTTACAAAATCCTTAGTCTTGAATGCGATACTTTTATTTATGAGATGCACAACATATAAGGTTTTCCTTACTATTGTGGAGACATGGTGATCGAAGTTTAAATTGCTGTCAACCTGTGTTCTCAAGTCTCTCACCACTTTGTTTGAGCTTAGGGGATGCTATCTATAATGTAATTTGCAGGGGCCACTTCTTTGCCAAAGGGGATAATGACCCACTTTTTTACATTTAGATTTAGACTGTGACTCTGGCACCAATTATTAGTCTGCGTTAGCCCCTTTTGTAATATAACATTGTTGGAGGACTCACTGATTGCACCTAGTTTGCAGTCATCTGTGAACTTGGTAAGCCTCAAGCCATCTACATTAATTTGGACATCCGAGACGTAGATTCCAGATGGTAGAGGGCCCAGCACAGATCCCTGTGGTACACCACTGGTAATTGGTCTACTGGTGAAGGTGGAATCCCCAACTTTGACAGTATGAGTTCTGTCAGTGATATATGGGTTAATCCCCAGCTGGGAGAGTTTCTCAATGATACCTGAGTGGGGGATTGTGTCAAATGTCTTGGCTGAGTGAAGGTAGGTGGTATGTACTGCTTTGCCCTCATCCAGGGCTTTGGCGACATCCACGAAGAAGGTCTACTAGGTTTAATAAGTAAGACCTGCCCTTAACAAGGCAAAACTGGGTCGGGTCAAGAGTTTGGAAGACGCCTATGTCTTTATTGATAAGGTCCACGATGATTCTTTCCATGGTCTTGCAGATTAGGCTGGTTAGGCTTATGGGTCTATAGTTCCCAGGGTTGGTTCATGGCCCCCCCCCCCTTTGTTTAAGCGAATTGCTGTTGCTGTTCTCCACTCTGCTGGAACAAAGCCAATGGTCAGGTTATGGATGATGAGAGTGCCAAGCAGTTCCACTAGGTCTTGTTTTAGATTGTTTAGTAAGCAGCCTGGGATGTTATCTGGTCCCATGGAGGCTGTGTTTTTGGCCTTGGACAGTGCTGATATGACCTGCTCTTTGGAGAAGCTAAGTAGTGGACTGGTGACAGGGATGCTTTAGGATGTGTCTGCTGGGGACAAGATGGTGAAAGTTGTGCCAAATCTGTAAACCAGCAGGTTGGCAATTTCTTTGGGTTCAGTGTGAGTAGTACCATCCACAATCAGTTTGGCACATAGCTGGGCATTCCCTTTAAGATTTTGGACAAAGCTAAAGAAAGCTTTATGATTGTCTTTAGCTTCAGATGCTAATTTAGCCACATAATTGCCTTTAGAGGACTTTAGAAGATATCTTATTTGCGTCTTCAAGCTTTGGAGGGTATTCTTGCTCTGGTGAGTAAGTTTCCTTTTGTTCTTGGCTAAGAGTTTCTTCCTTTTGTTATATAATGTATTTATACTTGCTGTCCATCAGGTAGGCCTGTTTCTTCGGGAGGACCTAGTTTTGATCCTGACAGGTACCGCAAAGTCTATACAGTTGTTTAAATGTCTATATAGGGCATATGTGTACTCCTCTGCATAGGAGTTATTGTTGGTTGTGTAAGCAGGGGGTTTGAAACTTTTTATACCCTCGCCTAGTAGGCTAAAGTTTGTTTTGGAGAAATTTTTCAGTTTGTTTGTTCCTGTGGGAGTATCCATTGTGATCTTTACTTCAAATGAGACAGATTTACGGTCTGACCTCACCAGAGAGCACAACACATAGGGATTAGTGCAGTGACCCCCTTGTTGGTGAGTAACAGATCCAGGACATTCTAGCCCCTTGTAGGGATGCAGACTAGAAGTTCCAGAGCATTTAAATTAACAAAATCCAGGAACCTCAGGGCAATCACATTTCTACTTGTGTGTTGTCCAATCTGTGGAAGGATAGTTGAAATCTACCTTGACCAAAGTGTTTGGCTGTATAGAGAATGATTCTAGTAAGTCAGGTAGTCTGTGTGTTTCTCTTGGTTCATGGTGGGGAACCTGTAGCTAGCAATGATATAGTAGTGTGTTTAAACTATATTTAATTGTACCTGGAGTAGCTCTAGAGAGTTGTAGTGTTTAACCAGTATTGAGTTGTATTTGGATTTAATGAAGTTGCATACACCTCCACCTTTAGTTCTTTCATGCTCATTTTGGGGTATGAACATGTGGACGGCATTGTAGCCTTATATGGCCGGGGTGCTCTCTCTGGCCTTGAACCAAGTCTCAGTGACTGCACAAACATCAGCATCTTCCAAGGTGAGGAGTACTTTTGGGGAGTGCAGTTTTCTATTCAGGCTCCTAGCATTAAGCAGCATAACCTTGAGTTTATCTCAAGTAGATTTCTTTATGTTGGGAATTTTTGGTTTTAACATTGCCTAAAAAAGGTACTATGGGGGAGGCAGGCAGCTTTGCCAGTATTTTAAAGCCTATAGGAGACAGGTGAAGAACATCTCAGGCAAAGCAGTGTGGTCTTTCGACCATGTCTTCCCATGCTGACAGAAACTGGATCCGTTTGGATTGCACCAGAAGCTAAGCCAATTGTTGAAGTTAATCATTTTTTGTCTGTATTGTGGCATCATCCTCAGTGAAGGAAAAATGCTACTTAGTGCTAGGGACAAACCTGCCTGTGACACGTAATCTGAAAGTTCAGTCATGTCTCTCTTCATATAGTCCAGAGTGGTACATCTCAAGTCATTCATTCCAACATGTACTATTACAGAGTCATAATAGTAATTGTTGTTGAGTGACTTGATTGTGTTTGTGATTTGACAGATTCCGCCCACTGACAGGCACCTAACTGTGACTTTCTCCTTGTCCAGCCTGGTAAGGGGGACATCTGTGTGTCTTACTATGGAATCACTTATGACCAGGACATTAGCTTTGCCTTTGTTTAGTGGCTTATTTGTTGAGACATGTGTATGTGTGTTGCTATGTGAAGTGGGGTCTGTTTATGTTCCAGTATGTGTGATCTGTTTGTGTTTTGGTGGTCTTTGGTCCTTTGGTAGGCTCTTAGTGAATACCTCTGCATAGGTGTTTCTATATGACTTGACCTTATCTTGTGTGAGAGGAAAGGTGTGTGTGATGACAATCTGCTTGATATCTTGCTTATTGTTACATAAGAGGATTGATTCCAGCTTCATAGGTTCATAGGTTGGTACTGGGCTATCTGCCTGAAGGCATATATTAGCCCAGCCATGTTGTGCGGTATTCACCGCCCCTTTAGTAGTTCCCTAGACCCTTGTACTAGCAGCTAGTACCCTTGGCCCCTATCTAGTAGTGCTGTTGGTGTGATCCCCAGTGTGAACTTTCTGTTACCCATCCACTCATCAAGGTTCCTCTTGAAGTGTGATAGTGAGGGGCTCTGTCTTATGTAGATCGGGACCCTGTTCCATAGTAAGGGAAGTCTCTGAGAAGGGAAACTATCCCTCCAGCATGTTCTATTCATTGTTGTGTTGAGGTTTATATCCCTAGAGCGTGTAGCTCGAGTAGATTTGGTTTTGCTAAGATGGAGCATGTTCAACAATTCTGGGTTGGACATGGCTCTGTACGTTAGACAGAGATCGCCTCTGAGAAAGCGGTATGCAACAGAGAACAGTCTTAGCTTTTTCAATCATGCTGCATAGGGCAACTGTTTGAGGCCAGTAATCCTCTTGCTTAGGTACCTCTGTGGTCTCTCCAGCTGCTGGAGATGTCCTGCCAGGTACATTCCAATTGGTGCATTGTACTCAACAATGGGTCTGATGAGGGAAGAATAGAGGGGCACCATTACATCCTTAGATCTTGATGCGAACCCTTTTGTGATCAGATGGGTCACATAGAAGGATTTTCTAACCACTTTGGCAACATGGTTATCAAAGGAAAGCTGACTATCTACTTGGGTCCCTAGATCCCTTATTTCTTCTTCAGATTTTAGGGGATTACCTCCTATGTTGTAGTTTGCAGGTACTCTGTTTTTTCCAAAGGGGATTACTACGCATTTATTTGCATTTAGCTTGAGAGCATGGCTTTGACACCATGCATCAGTCTCATTTAGGCCCTACTGGAGGATCTCCATGTTAGACAGAGACTCTATTATAGCACCCAGTTTGCAGTCGTCCGCAAACTTAGTCAGCCACAGCCCTTCTGTGCTTGCCTGTACTTCTGAGAACTATATGCCAAACAGGATGGGCCCCAGGACAGAGCCCTGAGGCACACCACTCGTTACTGGTCTGGATTTGGACATAGATCCCGCTACTCTTATTTTATGGGATCTGTCTGAGAGCCAGTTTGCGATCCATCTTGTGACGTAAGGGTTTATGCCCAGGCTGGTGAGCTTATCAATAATGCCTGAATGGGGAATAGTGTCAAATGCTTTAGCAAGGTCAAGGTAAGCCACGTGTACCTCCTTTCCCTTATCTATAGCCTGAGTAACTGTCTCAAAGAAATCCACCAGTTCAGGAGGCATGATCTGCCCTTGACGAAGCCGAACTGTGTGGGGTCCATTGACTGGAGGTTCCCAATCTCTCCATTTATGAGATCCATAATGATTCGCTCCATAGCCTTACAGATCAGACTGGTCAGGCTTATTGGTCGGTAGTTCCCAGGGTCAGTTGTGGCCCCACCCTTGTGTAGTGAGACCACCGTTGCCGTGCGCCATTCTATGGGCACATATCCTGTGGAGAGGCTGAGACTGGACAGGGTATTAAGATGTAGGGTTAATTCCTTTTGGAGCTCACGTATGACACAGCCTGGGACACCATGGAGGCAGTGTTTTTAGCTTTAGATAGGGTCTTGTTAACCAACGCATCAGTAATAATTGGACTTACACAATCCCCTGGAATGGTAATAGGCCCTGTAGGTGGTGGTGGTGGTGGGGGGGATTTGCACTGAACCTGTCAGCCAAGATGTTGGCAATGTCAGAAGGGTCAGTGTATTTTGTTCCATTTTGTACTAGCTTAGAACAGACCTGAGCATTGCCCATTTAGGTTTTTGATGTAGCCATAGAAGGCCTTATGGTTATCCTTGGCATCCTTGGCAACTTTCTTTTCAAAATTAGCTTTAGTTGACTTGATGAGGGCCCTCAATTTCTTACTAATGCTGATCAGGGATGATTTTTCTACTTGAGATATGGCCTTTTTTTGTATAAGTCTCCTCCTTTTATTGTAAAGTTTGCTTATGGCCGGGGTCCACCAGACTGGTTTCTTCTTGCTTGAGGAAGGAGTCTTGTTTTTATTTGGGATAGCACGGTCCATGCAATCCTGAAGATGCATATAGAGTGCCTTGGTGT
This sequence comes from Protopterus annectens, assembly GCF_019279795.1. Classification (NCBI taxonomy): domain Eukaryota; kingdom Metazoa; phylum Chordata; order Ceratodontiformes; family Protopteridae; genus Protopterus; species Protopterus annectens. Next base: position 501,528,739 of record NC_056747.1, on the reverse strand, counting down.
AGGATTCCGCATCCTGGATATCATTATCATTCTGCAAGGGAATAGTGAAGCTTTCCACTTCGGATGCAAGTAGTTTGAAGTTTGCTTTGGAAAGGTTTTTGACAATGGTTTCTTTGACTGGGGGAGGTGGAGGGGTGAGGATATCCAGGGTTATCAGTTTGTGGTTGGATCTGACCAAGGAGGGAGTGATAACGGGTGTGGTACAATGGGCGCCCATATTTGGGATGATTAAATCCAATATGTTGTCCCCTCTAGTGGGGGAACATACTAGTTGTTCAAGGGCATTTGAATTTATAAATTCTATGAATCGTTGAGCATAGGAGTTGGAACATTGGTAGTTCACCCAGTCTATACCAGGGTAGTTGAAATCACCCACGATTATGGTGTTGGGTAGGACCTTTATATTTTCCAATGTCTCAAGGAATGCAGAGTGAGCAACTTGGGACATGGTGGGCAATCTATAACCGGCTACAACTTGAAATGTGGTTTTGCCTGCTGATAGTTGCGCATGGATGATCTCTGGGGCATCATGCTGCGCTACTAACCTGGAGATATGGGTATCCTTGATGATATAATTCCATCTCTCACATACTGTACTTGTTTGCTTTAGGAGCATGTGGTTGTCCGTATACATTAGGTAATTACTACATTGCCCTAGGATGCCCATGTCAATCAGACTGGCTGGTGAAATGTTGGGAAACTAGCTGTCCATTGTAGCAGGTTAAACTGTAAGTACTAGTTGGGGAGTGGCAGGTTGGATTATCTTTTGCTTTAGGACTAATTCGACTAACTAAAAAGGTGGCTTATTCTGTTGAGGATTAGTGGTGAAGGAGTGTGGTGATGCTACTCATTACTCAGCTGAGTTACCCACATTGCAGCATGCACAGCTGAGTTGTCCACAGTTCATCAGTGGTCAACTGAGTTGCCTGCAGTGCAGCAGTGTGCAGCTGAGTTGCCCACAGTGCAGCAGTGGTCAGCTGAGTTGCCCGCAGTGCAGCAATGTGCAGCTGAGTTGTCTGCAGTACAGCAGAGAAGCTTGGGAGGGTTCAGCCGATAAATGTCTAGGGAAAAAATAGTTTCTAGGAGTTTGCTACTATACAGGGCACTGCTAACCCCCATTGTGCAGTGTGCAGCTATGTTTAAATGTGAGGCTTATATACAGACAAAATTAAACAGTTTTACACTAACCTGCCAGTAGGAAATCACACAATGATCCTTCCTTTTGCAATCCCCATCTCAGACAGGGCTATACCCACACTCTTCTGCCATAAGAGTGCAGGAGAGCCCTTCTTAATGTAAAATGGATGGATTTGAGTTTGAGTGTATCAAAAGCAGCCTAGATTCAGGAAGTCTATATCTAATCTATGCTATCTAAACAATTTTACAGTGCAAAACAAGTGCAGATAATGAAGCAGGCACAGACAGAATAAACAATCAGAAAAGACACCAATTAATGCAGTAAAACAGTTAAATGTACTAGATCAGCACACTTCTACCACAAGGGTGCAGAAACACCTTTGTAATGTAGAGTAGCTGGTTTGCAGACCAAGTATAGCAAGACCACACAAACTACCTACAACTAACAGACATAATGTGATACAGTGTAATTAACTACTTAAAGCAGTAGCACACAGTACAGTGCTGAAGTACAGTCATAGTATATAATAGAAGTGCAAAAAGATAAATAGTGCCCTTTTGTGTGTTTCCAAACTCAGACACACCAAGCAAATATCTACCGCCACCAGACGAACAATCCCAGTCCTCCCAGTAGAAAAGAAGGTAAAGGAAATGCTACCACAAACAAACTTAGAAGATACCAAATGCTACCCAAACAAACTTAAAGATACGGATACAGCAGTGTACTTTAAACAGCTTATAAAAGTATGATTATTCAATAAAAGTACTTTTCTTTGTATAAGTAAGCCAAGAGCCACTCAACTGTACAGAATTTGTAAAGGCACTAAAAACAAGATAAGCTAATTAATAAGCCCTTCATCCAATAAAACTACATGCAGAAATCTCAAATGTTTCACCAGACTAAACAGACCAGGCTACATTCCACTGCAATTGATGGAAAATCCACTGACCTCTTAATATAAAAGCAAGTGCCTGCTACAGTGTAAAATACACTACTTTATCCCAACACCTACGTAGATCATGAATACAGATAAAGTAAACCAGTAGAACAGACTATGAGAGGCGAACTGCACTTTTTTCAATGCAAGCAAAAGGAAAGACAAATAAATCAACAGCAGTGTAGAAAGGGAGGAGATTATTAAGCTTAACATACAGTAGGGGTGAGCAGCTTAAAAATCACCAAGCAAATCAACAAAGGGGAGAGTGGGTGGGAACCACTAGCAACTGCTTTTAGCACTTAGCTCCCAAATACATTCATTAGTTATTGCATGTGTATATGTATTGCTTGTTTTAACTATATTAATATTTTTTATGAAAGTTTACTGGCTGGAAGTGTTTTAAATGAGCAGGAGACATTATTGTATGTGGTGGTGCTTATGTATACTTCTTGAAACCTACCCGACATTTTCTTTTTCTGTCAGTGTGCTTTTACTCCTTGAGTGTTTCTGACTGAGTTTTAGTTTGCTGTTGTTAATTATTTTGAAAGGGGACTGTGTAGAGAAGTATAAGTGTGAGTGTGCTGGATGTGATCACTTTTTGACAACTTCCCTTCTGATTAGCTCATTCCAGGGAGACATTTACTGACTTTGAGAACTCTTCCTCAGTTATAGCATAGATACTTACTACAGTCCTGCTGGTTCTTTTCTTGCTGTACCAAGAAATAAAATACAAATTACCAAAGAACTCTTGTGACACTGGAGGCACAGTCAATGCTTGAGACGATTATGGGTGAACCTGTAATGACCATTTGTCATTCCTCTGACTACTCACTTCCCTCTCCATCTTCCCCTAGTGCAGTCCTTTCAGACACCACAAACCAGGGGTCAGCCATGTCCTCTTCAACTTTTCCAGTGTCTGATATAGGCATGGTAGATTCATCTTTACTGGTCAGGGAGACACTCTGGGTTATGCTTCTTGGGGTTACTGGGAAAAGCGTCCTCTAGGCAGAGCAAAAGTGCCCTCTCTGAGTTGGCATTCGGCCAAGGTTTTACCAGCAAAGGAAAAAAAAACAAAATCTGAAGACATAGTGTCTGTTATAAAAAATGACTTTCTTTCCTTAGCCTGGCAATTATTACAGGCTGTTAATTCTAGAGATTAGAACTCTTACCTGAGGGCAATGTCAGTAAAGACATTCCTGAGGAAAATGTATCAGAGTATTCTGGCACAGATAGAGATGGGGCTTATTTTCCAGCAGATTCCCAAGCCTGTCCTTTGATTCTGAGGAAACATGGTCCTCACCAGCCTACTCCCTTGAAGAAGTTTTCCTTTTCTCAGACAATAACAGGAATTAATGCAGTGTTTTAGGGGGATCAAATGGATTGAATGTTCCCCCTGAAATGGAGATTTTATAATACAATACAAGTGGGTATAACTTATTCCAGTCCCATACCTCCTATTTTGTCAGCTTTAGAGGATATATTTAATGATACCTGTAATTATCCTGATTGTCAACCTTTATTTCACAAAAAGGCAGATACTTTTTATAAATTTCCACAAACTTACAAATATGTGTTCTCTAACCTTAGGTCAGATCCAGCTGTAATTTCTACATCTTTGCCATCTGGGAATAATCAGCTAGTTTCGACCAATCCTTCCTCCATTGACAAAGAAGGCTAGATATTGTACACATCTGATAAGAGTATATATTTGTTGTCCACTTTGGCATAGAGCGTTTCTAACTATCAGGCACATATGTGAAAGTTTGTTTTGTGCAGACAGTCAGAGGGAATTATCTTCCACACTTCAGAAGGTAGCTTCTATCAGAATCTATTTGATTCTAATCTTTTTCAAGTACTGAAACATGATTTGAAGAGTGTGTATGATTGTGCAAATAGTGTGTCTAGGGCCATTGCTACTGCTATAGAATTGAGGAGGATATGTCTGGGTACATAACCAAAACTTTACTCTTGAGGTAAAGTCTGAAATTTTAAATTTGGCTTTAGATAAGGATGTTTTGTTTGGCCTGTCTGCTACCTAGGTCCTCAGACAATTTGATGACAAAGGAAAAAATAATCCAGGGAGTCTCAGAGATTTTTCAGGCCCTGTCCCCATTATAAATCTCTCAAATCCTCCTTTCCTTAAAAAAAAAATAAAAAATAAAAAAATAAAACAGGGAGAATAAGCAATCCCTGTCTTTTCAAGCCAAGCAGGCAATTTAAAAGAAATGGCAAATGGGGATATAGGAAAAAACAATGACCTTTTCCAAAAAAAGGTCACAATTGCATCAGAGTGACAATGCCAACATTCTGTCCCCCTCTTCTCCTCTCTTGTTATTCAGAATCTGTCCCCAAAACTAACTCTTCACTTACCCCCTTTAGAACTGAATGTGTCAAACTCTTGGATGTTAAAAGTGGTGCAGGAGGGTCATGGTTGACAATGGATTCAAATACCTCCTTTCAGGGAAATTTTGCCCCAACCTCTGAACCAAACAAAACTTTTTTCTCAGTTTCTTTAAGACTTATTCATATTAGGAATCACAGAACCAATGCCTTTAGATCCAAGGGAACAAATGATTTTATTCCAGAATGTTTCTGATGTCAAAGAAATAGTTTCATGGAGACCAGTTTTAGATCTTTTCTTTCTCAATCTGTTTCTAACAGTGCCAAGATGCAAGATGTTGACCCTTCAGAGTTTTTTTTACTGTAATTTCTCAAGAGAGTTTTTTGGTAACATTGGACCTAAAAGATGGTTGTCATTACTTTCCCATAGCCACAGGGTTCAGAAAGCATTCACATATTTCTTAATTTTGAAGTCTTGCTTATCTTTGCAGAGTTTTTTCTCAGCTGTCAAAAGTCCTTAGAATGGGTTTTATCTCTTCCGACCAATGTTGGGCTCCAGATAAATATTTAGAAATTCTAATTCTCCTTGACCAAGTCACACAATTTTCTCTTTCTGGGTTGTCTTCTAAGTACAACTGAGCAAAAAGCTTTTTTGACACAGGTAGATTTAGATTTTTATCTAGAAACTTTCCTAAGCTTCTCCAATCAGTCTCAGACTTCTGCAAGAAAATTTCTCAGGATCTTAGTTTTCATAGCTTGTATGATTTTCATGATCCTTGTCACAAGGTTACGTATGAGAAAAATTCAGTCATATCTAAAAAATTCCTGCCCCCACCCCCACCTCAGATTCTAGATTTGTCTTTTTCAAAAAGGAACTACACTGGTAGAGATACAATATAGAAACAAATCCAAGACTTACCCTTTCTCCTCATATCCCAAGCTAATCTCTATCCACAAATCCCTCAGATTTTGATTGGTTGGTTGTCAGTTTCTGTCGGGGTAAAGGTTCAAGGCCTGTAGAATTTGTGAGACAGACCAAAGCACATAAATATCAAAGAGATGTTAGCTGTTATCTGTATCTAGAATTCTCATTATCTGTGATCCTGTTATCTCTACAGGTAATTACAGACAACACCATTGTTACAGTATGTGGTACACAAACAAACAGATGGACACCAGGTCTTATCCTCTGTGCAGGCTGACTATGATGGTTTGGGAGTTAGCTCGTCAGCATTCCTTAACCCTCCAAGCATCTTACATTCCATCAGAGCAAAACATAGTAGCAGACAAGCTGAGCAGGACTAGGGCAGGCCCTCCTTACCTCTTAATCTTTTAGTGCAAGAAATCTGGACAAAGCCTGAAATAATGGGGGGACAAAGGCCCAATATTAGGGACAGATTTTAAATATTGGTGTTATAAAATTAGAAGGTTGCTGGAATAACATGATTTGTGTTAGCATGCTTTCTCTAAAGGATATAAAGTCTGAAACTCAAATGTATGCCATTACTTAGTGACTTCAATCTTTGGCAATTTTGCCAGAAAACCACACCATTTTATGAGGAAGGGGGCTAAAATATGAGGCAAAAATCTGGACATTCTGTGAAAATCTGGTAAGTTGAGATGTATGAAACCATCAAGAAATGGAAGTTGAATGAAGGGCTTTCCAAGAACATATCTGTTTGTGAGGAACACCTCAGATAGATCTGTTTTTCTCCTTTCAAAACAGATAACTAAACAAATTTTACTTCAGGGCTCATTGGAAACAAGTGTGGAAAATGGATATCCTTGGAAGGGAATGTACATTTCTGCTTTTCCATCCTGTCCACTGATACCCAAGGTAATTCTGAAGATTCATAAGAATTCCCCAAAAATCACTGTGGTAAGCCCCCATTTCACCTAGGCAACATTGTTTCCTCTTCCTATGGAATTGGGTAAGAGCAGTCACCATGAGCTTCCTTACAGACTGGATCTGTTCACACACGACATGGGAGGTTGATACATTTCAGTGTCAGTCAACTTCAGCTGACTGCCTGGATGAATCTTTTCCTTTTTTAAACATATTCATTGAATTATCACTTATGACATAGAGAAACATATATTTATATAAAATAAAACAAGCCATGTTAACATTTTCACAGTTTCAAACATTATATACCACATCCATGCTTTTATACAGTTATCATAAATCCACCATTACATAACTGTATGAGTTCCTGCCTTCCTTTAATCCTCACACCTCCTCCAAAACATTATTCTGTATGTATTTTTCCCATAATTTACATTTTTTTCTATGTAGTTTGCTCCTACCCTTTTCTAAAGATCCCACTCCTGGTTCTTTTATTTCTATTACACTATTCACTACTTCAGGTACAATTTGTTTAGACTTTGATTCTGATTTTCTAGTAATTGCTTTTTTGACAGCAACCAGAATTAAACTTAACAAGAATTTACTAGGAAACAATTCAGATCCTGTATCCCAGCTGAAAAAAATGTCCTTAATTAAATCCATTTGCTCATCCAATATTTCTGAAAGAGTACTCTGTATGGAAATTTTAAAGTCTGTCAACTCATTATATTCCCAAAACATATGTTCTCAGTTAACTTCTTCTTCCCCATCACGTCTCTGACATTTGCCATCTACCTGAGGGAAAAAAATTCTATTGTCTAGACTTTTTTGCATATTTAATAGCCATACATATGCCTTCCAGTTGCTTCCTTGTGAATTACTTATCCAATCTTCTTTCCCAGTATTTTCTAACCTCCTCTGATTGATTCTTATAGTTATCATGCAGTATTTTATGTGCTGTACTATCTCTTTTTTTACAGCATACTCTGTTTTCATTCATAATTGTTGCTAGTGCTATAGCTTATCCCATCTCGATACTTATCAACTGGTCTGTCAGTGAGCATACAATTCCAGCCCTTTGGAAAACCTCCTACATAATACCCTTACACAAAGGTGGTCCCTCAACCGAAGTTACCTACTACAGCCCCATAGCAATCTTATCCCTCCTATCAAAGATCCTTGAAAAATGTATCCATTCTCAGCTGATGATAAATTTATGTACAAATAGTCTCCTCAACAGCACTCAACATGGCTTTTGCCCATTCCATAGCACCACCACAGCACTCATATCCTTTACCAACACCGTCAGTCAATACAGGAACCAAGGAAACCTAGTGTCTGCCACCTTCCTTGATCTGTCCAAAGCATTTGATACAGTATCCCACAGCAAACTACTTACTATCTTAGTCAAACTCAACCTAAACAAGCCCTCATTGCTCTGGTTTCAAGACTACCTATCCAACCACCAACAAGCAGTTAAGTGGCATAATTCCCTCTCCCTCCTTCTCCCAGTAACAGTAGATATACCACAAGGATCTATACTGGGACCCCTACTATTTAACATCTTTACAAATACCCGGCACACCGCCAACCAGCAAGATGCAATATGCAGATGATACTACACTAATCTGCTCAGCCCCAACACTCCAAACACTCCAGGATAAAACACAAGAGGCCTTCTCCAATGTCAAAAGCTGATTACAAAACTCACAACCAATACTTAGCCCCACCTTATGCTTTCCCACCCTACAACACTATTGACTCTTCTGCTCTTTTCTCTATCAGTTCTGCCAATACCACCCACATCTCCCCAGTATCACAAGCTAAACATCTTGGTGTAACACTTGACCAAAACCTAAAGTTTGACAAACATATAGCACAAACCATATCCAAATTCCATAAAAAACATGGAAACCTATACCACTGCACTCTAACCAAAATTACTATATCCAGAACTCACCTTCTCTCTACATTGCTTTATGCATCCCCTGTATTAACAAACCTTAACAAGACAGACCTACACAAATTGTCCATGTGCTATAATAAAATAGCTAGATTTGTAAATTTGTCTAATTTCCACTCACACCACTGTCACTCACAAAAACAATTAGGTTGGCTAGAACTTGCCAACTTACTGAGCTATAACCAACTGACTATGGCTCATTACTAGCTGTACCACACAGACAAGATTCCTGATCTCTCAGGCTTACTCAGCTTTCACAATTCTGCTTGCCAACTAAGATCCACAAAGCCCTTCTTGAAATAGCTAACTGTAGACACAGTGCTGGTGAATCTCTTTACTCCTACACAGTTGATAAAATCTGGAATACTCTTCCACTAGATATCAGATTGCAAAACAGCATTCCCATCTTTAAAACCCAATTAAAAGCCCACCTCAATCTCATCTGGCAATGTACCTGTACTGACCATGGCTATCCCTACTACTATCATTCAGATAAATCTTCCTTTGGCACTACTCAAAGGTCAAACATGTAGGGAAAAAAAACTACCATAACAAACTGTATTTTTAAATGTATGTATATAACTGTATATATTACTGCACTTTCTTACTCAAATACAGTATATTTTCTGTTTTACTACTGTACACTCTACATTGTTCACTTCTGTAACTTCTCATCGTAGTATTGCTATGATATAGTATTGTTAGCTCTAATAATTTGTACTCATCTCTGGCTTTTGTACTTTTAGTATATATGTGGAACTTTTGTATTTTTTATGATTGTCATGTATGTGGAGCTTTTCTCCCCAGGTCTCTGCTGAAAATGAGCACCTGGTTGCCCAGTCAGACCAACCCAGTAATCAAATATAAAATAAATAAATAAATTCAACAAAAAAACTACAAGAGCGGGAGTCACCTATCCCTTTCTGTATGCCTATAAACTAAAATCAGTCTCCGATAGGGAAGTCAGACTGTAACCTGCAGTCCAAATGTCGTCTTGGCCTATTCTCATTCTGTTACCTTTCCCTCTCTAGTTATTTGCTCCTACCACCTTGGTTCCTTTGCCAGCTTCCTCCAGTAAATGTCACCCCCCTTTGTCTAGTCTAGGGTTACCACCTGTCCCACTGAGAATAAGCTTTTATTTAGGTAAAAAAGTTTAATATATTCTTTGTAATGACCTAGTCTAGTCTCTTCCCCTAACTGCAGTAATTCCTATCTGTAGCATTTCCTTTCTCCATTCTCGTATTTCCTAAGTTCTTAGAATACTTTCTGCTACTTTATGAATATATTATTCTGTATGGCTGCTGTTATTCTCCTGAATGATCTGCATCCAAAATCCTATTCTCTTCTTATTTCTTGCCCCCTCCTCCCATTTTATCAACATTATCCCTTTTCATTTTGTATTATATCTTTCTACTTCTGTTATGTATATGAGCCTTAACTGTGTAGCTCTAAAATATCCCTTCAAATCAGGTAATCCTAAACCTCCATGTTCTATTGGAAAGATCATCTTATTCAATTTACCCTTGCCCTCTTCCCCTTCCAGATAAAATCCTTCAACTCTTTATTAATTTTTGTCAACAAATTCTCCACTGGTTGATAAAAGTATGCCTGGCATGTATATAAAATTAAAGGGACTAAAAACATTTTCACTGCTTGTATCTTGGTATCTATATCTATAAACAATAGCTTCCATTTTCCCCATTTTTGTATTATCTTTTGTTTAGTCTCTTCCCACATATCCTTAGCTGCCATAACAAAATGATTTTAAACCCATACTCCTAAATAATTCATTTTTATCGTGTCCCCATAAATATGGGTATTGCTGAACCAATTTATGTGTGGGTACATAGTTACCAATACCAATTACATCCTTGAATTTCTGAAACCCTTATTGTCTTTGCCAGTGACTCTAAATTTAATGCAAATAACAAAGAAGAAATAGGATACCCCTGCTTGTTTCCTCTGTTCAGACATGACTTATCAATGTTGAACCCTCCCACTTTAACATTTGCCCCAATATCCTCCTAATTAACCCTATTATTGTATCAGGAAATGTAAGTGCTTCCATTGCCTACTCATAAAATTCCAGCTTATTCTGTCAAATATTTTTTCTGCATCAAGACCCACCAGCAACAGCAGTATTTTCTCACATTCTGCTTCCTTCTGGATCACCATTGTTGTATTAATGTTATCAAATGTAGCCTCTCCTCCACAAAACCACATCAGTCCATATCTATCAATTTTGGCAGCACCTTTGCCATTCTTTTAGGTATTATAGACATAAACATTTTATAGTCCTGATTTAAAAATGAAATGGGCCTATATGGAGCTGAGTCTGATGGTATTAAATGCTTCCCCTCCTTTTAAAATACTGTTGAACAAAACCTTCTAGATCTTTATTACTTTCTTCAATCCTAGTTTCCAAACTTCCCCATGAATGCCATCTATTCCTAGAGGCTTTCCTGCAGATTGATTATACATCACCATTTTTTCTCTTGTTCTATCGTACCTGTTCATTGTTGAACCTTATCAACCTCTTACCTTGTCGTACTTAAGTCCTCCATAAATATTTCCATTTCTACTTTTTCTTGATTTCTACATTCCCCTGCTTTATACAAATTTTCATAAAATTTCCAAAATATCTCTAACACCACTACATGATCTTTGGTTATTTTTCTTGTTATAGGCTCCCTAAGTTTGGCAACAACCCTTTTTCCTTTCTGTTGCCTAAGTCATTGTGCCAAGAGTCTTTGTGCTCTAGAAGTATTATAATAAACACTTGCTTGACAACAGTCTTTGAAAACTCATGCATATTACCCCGATACTCTTATTTTCTCTTTAGTGCTTTGCAGTTGTTGCCTCTTCTTGTTCTGTGAGATTCTGCTTTTTCAGCAATAAATTAACCTCTGTCAGCCCCTTTAAATAATTTGTGTTACTTGTTAACCATAACTCTGTTTCTTTTATTTCTACCCTATTTTTAAACTCCACTTTCATTTTATCCCTCTCACTAGCTGAAACTTCTGAAGAAATGTATATCTTCCCTAATAGTTCCAGAATAATTTCTACAATCCATTCCTTGAATTCCTCTCTTTTTAACAGGTAGGTGGAGAATCTGCATTTTTATCTTGGTTGTTACTGGTGCATGGTTTGAAATAGTAATTGGATGTGTGTCAAAACTTTCAATTACATGCACATATTCATGTGAAATATCATTTCTGTTTAGTCTTGCCCATTTACTATACCTTGGAAAATAATATATAAATTTTCTCTGAGTTCCTAATACTGAATTCATGTCTTCCTTACCAAATATTTTCATAAATTTCTTCAGAATCTACCTTCCTTTGTTATATTTTCCCATCAAGGTCCTCCAGATACATCCTCTCTGCTACAAATTAAGTTCCAGTCCCCAACTATAAGTAATATTCCCTACTGAAAGATGATTGTTTCTCACAAAATTTTCTTGAGCTCTGTAACAGTGGTTTTAGGTGGAATATAAATACGTATACTACCACAAATCTACAATTGCTATTTTTTTATACTTCTTGTATCACTAATGATGATTCCCTTATTATACTTTTTAAGCACCTCTTAGGATATCAACTTTGTGCTGGAGAAGTTGGCCATGTCACCTTTGAACCTGCACATCAAGCTGATTTAAGGATCTTGACTTGCAAAACTATATCATCTTTCCTGTAACATCTGAAAGAAGAGGATCTGAGTTGCAAACTTTCATGGTGGGCAAACCTTACATAGAGACAGGGTCACATTAAAAACAAGCTCATCTTTTATGCCCAAAGTGGTTTCAGAGTTTTCTTTGAATCATGCCATCAGTTGCCAAGTTTTCTACTCAGAACCTAAAAGACAGGGAGAAAGGATTCTTCATAATCTGGATGGTCCTTGACAGCTTAGGTACTATTTTGACAGAACGTATTCCTTTAGGAAAGCTAATTAGCTGTTTGTTTTTTATCAAAGGACAAAAAAGGAACAGTCTATATCTAAACAGACAGTTCTAAGGTGGTTGTCCTTTATTTTGTTTTTTTTTCTCATCAAGGCAAATCCATTCCAGGCAATATCAAGACACATTCTACTAGAACTTTGTCTTCTTCGGTGCTGTACTGGAAACGGTGGTCTCTAGAAGCATTCTAAAGTCAGCTACATGGTGGTCTGTACATACATTTACAAAGCACTATAAACTGGATTCCTTTCCAAGGTCCAGGCAGTATCAAGACACACTCTACTAAAGCCTTGTCTTTTTCAATAGTGTCCTGGAAAGGGTTGGACTCTAGAAGCATTTTACAGGTAGCCACATGGTTCTCAATACATACCTTTACAAAATATTACTAACTAGATTCCTTTTCAAAGTCCAAGACAAGCTTTGCTAGGACCACTGTGCAGGGGATCCTGTATCCATATCCTTCCAGGTTGGATAGGCTTTGGTAATCAAGCCATATAACCTAAAGGCTACTGCAGCAGTGGGAATGGTAAACATAGTGCAGTTGTGGAAGTTACACTTACCCATAACAGTAGATGTTCAAATTTCTTTCTGCTGCAGTAGTTGCACCCTCCCTCCACCTCACTGCTCTTGTACATTGCTCTAGTTGGGATATGAAGTAGGGTTAGGTGTGTTTTGACTTTATATGTTTCTTTGTTATTATTAATTATGAGGTTCAGGATTGTTAAGTACTTCTTTCTATATGGACAAGACAGTCTTGAAGTAATCTTCACTCTGATTGGTGATTTCCCTTCTTGGAGCTAACCAATCAGTAGTCGGAGTGAAGATGTGGAGGTGAGCCAGAGCTTTTTGAACCTGGCCAGTTGTTGTTTCCTAGGTAGGGAAACAACACATATAGCCTAAAGGCTATTGTAGCAGTGAAGAATTCGAAAATCTACTGTTGTGGGTAAGTGCAACTTATACAACTGCACTTTCTTTCCAGAACTTAAAATAAGATAGAAAGAATTTACTCACTATCAATGTCTAGAGGCAGCTAAGACACTATACTAACAGAACTAAAACCTTCAGGACTACTTATCAGCTGTTGATTTCCTGTGATGGTAAAAAAGTAATAATCAGTGTCAAAAAAAGTCAATTTCTAAATGGTTGTCCTATGCTTTTGCTTTTTATTATTCTCACAGTAGCAAGAAACTTCCAGGCAAAGTTATGGCCAAGTCTTCCAGGGCTTTGGCTACTAATGTGTCATTATGGAAAAGAGTGGACTCTATCAATAACTAGAGGCAGCAACTTGATCATCTGTATACACATTTACCAAGCGCTATTGACTGGAATTCTTTTCAAGGTCCAGTTTAGGCTTTCCTAAAACTGTTCTCTAGGACTTAGTGAACTTAGATCGTTTTCCATCCTTCATGGTCTTTTATGCCCTGGTGTTCATTTCTTATACCTTAGGCTATTACAAATCTGATCTAATGAGGACATAGTACAGTTATGTAAGTTAACTTACCATAACAGTAGATGTTCAAATAAATCAATGTTGCAGTAGCTGCACCCTCCTCCACCTCTCCTTTGTTTGCTGTTTGCCCCAGTGTACATATATGTGCTTCATTTTTCCATTTTTTTCCTAGCATAAATCAATAAGCATTAATGTTCTGAGGTTTTGATGCACTAGCTACAATTTCCTCTTGCTTTCCACAAGCTGTGTAGTGGCTAGGATGAGTAGAAGCTGTCCTGATGCTTTGGTAGCTGGCCTGCTGGCCCAGTCTTTAGCAGGATGCATAGGGTATTGCAGCAGTGATCTATTCAAACATCTGCTGCTCTGGGGAGTTAACTTACACAACTGTACTTTATTTGTCATTGTTGCAGCACTCCTCAAAGTAAGATTGCAGAGTTGAGTTAGACATTCACATTAACAACAGATTCAGTGAATCCACTTTGTTTGTTTATTTATTTATTTATTTATTTATTTTAACCTTTGATTACCGGGAAAGTCCATCTTGGTAGACTCCATTTTCAGTGGAGGCCTGGGGCAGAAAACTCCAAATTATTACAAAACGTTTTAAGGAAAATAATTTTACAATCTTCAAAAATAAAACAAAAACATCTGCAGTTAAATAATTTTAACAAACTAGAATTACTATAAAAATTTTGATTAAGAATCAGTGCAAGTTATATGACAATCAGTATATAAAGTAAGAGTAAAACATAGTTATGATATATTTAGAGAGAAAGTCAGAGAAGAGAATTTGATCGAAGTAAGGAAGTAAGTGAAGAAAGGAGAGTAAGGAGGTTTAAGGAATGAAAAGGTACTTCTTCACATTTAGCGATATACTTTATCCTGGTTTTAAACAGAGACAGATTTTAGCTAGGAAGTCTAATACAGTGGTTTTGAAAGATAGGAGGGAGGGTATTGCATACAGTTATTTTTACTATTCATTTTTTTGCAAGCCTAGGCTGCATGGTTCATAGGTTTATAGGTAGGTACTAGGCTACCAGCCCTAGAGCCTATATAAGCCTAGCCAAAAAGGTTCCCTGGCTTTTGCCAGCCAAGAAAATTATTTTTCCTGTGCCCCTGTCAAGCAGTGCTGCAGAAGTGATCCCTGGGGTGAATTTTCTATTTCCCATCCAGTTGTCAAGGTTTTTCTTAAAGCAGGCCAATGAGGAGCTTTGCTTGGCATGAATGGGTAGTTTGTTCTAGAGTATGGGAAGTCTCTGGGACAGGAACCTATCCCTTCAGTATGTTCTGTTTATTGTGGTGACAAGGTTTAAGTCCCAGGAGCATGTGGTTCAGAGAGATTGGGATTTCTTTAAGTGTAGCACGTCCAACAGCTCTAGATTTGACATAGCTTTGAATATTAGGCAGAGATCGCCTCTGAGTAGGTGATATGCAACGGAGTAGAGCTGAGGTTTTTTGAGACGGTCTGTGTATGGCATTTGTTTGAAGCCGGTAATCCTCTTAGAGACGTATTTCTGTGGCCTTTATAATTGTTGTAGGTGTCTTGTGAGATACATGCCAAATGGGGCATTGTACTCTATAATGGGTCTGATGAGGGATGAGTAGAGAGGAACAATGGCCTCTTTTTTTCTAGAGGAGAGCCCTTTTGTGATGAGGTGTGCCACATAGAAGTATTTCCTCACTACTGTGGTGGTGTGGTTATCAAAGGAGAGACTACTGTCCGCCTGTGTCCCGAGGTCTCTTATCACACTTTCAGTGTTTAGTGAGCTACTGCCTATGTGGCAGTTCATGGGTACCAAGTTTTTCCTAAAGGGGATGACAATGCACTTCTTGGCATTAAGCTTGAGACCATGACTTTGACACCAAGCATCTGTCTCTGTGAGGCCCTTTTGTAGAATGTCTGCATTATTAGGTGATTCTGTTATGGTTCCCAGTTTGCAGTCATCTGCAAACTTTGTTAGCCAAAGACCTTCTGTGTTGGCCTGCACTTCAGAGAAGTAGATGCCGAACAGGAGAGGACCCAGGACCGAACCCTGTGGTACTCCATTCGTCACTGGTCTGAAGTCGGACTTGGAGTTGGCTACTTTTATTGTGTGGGTTCTGTCAGTTTGCCAGATGGTCACCCATCTTGTGACATAGGAATTTTTGCCCAGTATAATGAGTTTATCTATAATTCCAGAGTGGGAGATGGTATTGAAAGCCTTGGCGAGGTCAAGATAGGCTGTGTGCACTGCCTTGCCCTCGTCTACGGCTCTAGTGACTGCTTCAAAGAAGTCAATCAGGTTTACTAGACATGATCTACCTTTTACAAACCCAAACCGAGTGGGGTCCAGGGTTTGGAGGTTACCTGTGTCTTTGTTTATAAGCTCTAATATGATATGTTCCATGGCCTTGCAGACCAGGCTCGTCAGGCTAATGGGGCGGTAGTTTCTGGGGTCCTTGGTGGCACCCCCTTTTTGGAGTGGGATAATCGTCACTGTGTGCCATTCAGTAGGCACATAGCCTGAGGTGAGGCTATGATTGAACATGGTACTTAGGTGGGGTGCCAGCTTGTTCTGTAGTTTGTGCAGTACGCAGCCTGGGATGTTGTCTGGTCCCATGGATGTTGTGTTTTTGGCTTTGAAAAGTGCAGTCTTTACTTGTTCATCCATGATTACAGAGGCTTTGCATTCTTCCGGTATTAAGATAAGCCTTTTGAAGCGTGAGAGGAGGATAAAGTTAGCACTGAACCTATCTGCCAGGATGTTGGCAATATCGGTTGGTTCTGTATATTTAGTGCCGTTGTGCTGTAACTCAGAGCAGGTCTGAGTGTTGCCATTGAGATTCATGACATAGCTGTAGAATGCTTTGTGGATGTCTTTGGAATTAGTGGTGATTTTATTTTCATAGCTTGCTTTGGAGGATTTTATGACGGATCTCAGCTTCTTGCTGAGGCTGACCAGGGAGTTCCTCCAATCTTGGGGTTTTACTCTTTTTTGCAACAGCTTCTTCCTTCTGTTGTAGGGTTTATTTATGGCAGGGGAACACCAGATTGGCTTCCTTTTTTAGGAGGATAGTGTCTTGGTTCTGTTGGGGATGGCACGATCCATGCACTTGTGTATGTGCTTATACAGTGCATTTGTGTAAGATTTAGGAGTTATACCTCTATTTTCCATCTGCATGGGTGTTGTGAAGTTTACCACTTCTGTCTTAAGAAGCATGAAGTTGGCTTTGGAGTATGTTTGACAGTGGTTTCCTTAATGGGGTTGGGGTGGGATGGGATATGGATGTCTAGGGTGATTAGTGTGTGGTCGGATCTGACCAGCGAGGAGTTGACCTCTGGGGTGGAACACTGGCTACCCTTATTGGTAATGACCAGGTCGAGGATATTGTTGTCCCTGATGGGGCTGTGGACAAGCTGATCCAAGGTGTTGGAATTTATGAATTCCAGAAAACATTGAGCAAATGAGTTGGTACATGAGTAGTTTTCCCAGCTGATGGTGGGGTAGTTGAAATCGCCCATAATTAAGGTATTGGGTTGTACCTTAATATTTTCCAGTATCTTAAGAAATGAAGAATGGGAATCTTGGGACATGGTAGGGGATCTGTAACAAGCTACAACCTGGATTGCAGTCTTGCCCAGTGTTAGTTGCACTTGGATAATTTTGGATGCATTATGTTGAGCAACTAACCTGGAGGTGTGGATATCCTTAATGAATATGGACATGCCTCTGCCTTTAGTGTTTTGGTCAAGGTTAGGTGGCCGAAAGGTGTGGTATGACTTATAGCCTGGTAATGCAGGGGTGCTTTCTGCTGCCTTGATCCAGGTCTCTGTCACGGTATAGATGTCGATGTTCTCCATTTTAAGGAGTGCCTTAGGTGAATGCATTTTGAGGTTTAGACGTCTAGCATTGAGTAGCATTACCCTCAGAGTTTGCTTGCTTGTACCTGTTACAGTGGTGAACTTAGCATTTGAACCTTTCCTAAAAAGTCACTATAGTGGTGGCAAGAGCCTTAGCCAGTATCCGGAATTCCAAGGGCGACAGGTGCAGGCCATCTCTGGCAAACCGTCGTGGTCTGTCAACCATGTCGTCCCAGGCAGATAGATACTGGATCCCCTTAGAATGACACAAGAACCTTAGACAATTGTTGAAGTCAATCATTTTGTCCTTGTACTGTGGTATCATTCTGGGTGATGGCAGGATGCTACTCAGGGCTAGGGTCATACCTGGCTGGGTTACAAGATCCGAAAGCTCCTCCATGTCTCTTTTCATGTAGTCCAGGGAGGTACGTCTTGGGTCATTCACACCAACATGGGCAATGACAGAGTCATATCTGTACTTGTTGTGGAGTGACGTGAGTGCGTGCATTATGTGGCAGAATTTGGCACCCGACAGGCAGCTGACAGTAACTTTCTCCTTGTTTAGCCTGGTGAGTGGGACATCAGTGTGCCTGACTATAGAGTCACCTATGACTAGTGTGTTGTGTATGTTGTTTTGCCTTATGGGCTGAGGTTGAGTGGCACACTGATTTTGTGGGCTATGTCTCATTTGGGTAGTGTTGGGGGGTGATGGTTGTCTGCATTTCAGCTTGGGTAGTCTCTATTGCTTGGGCAGATTTTTATTGAGAGCCTCCGTGAATTTGGGTGTGTGCTTTGTGTTTCTATGTGTGAGTTAAGGTAGTGTGGGTTTTGAAGGACTATGTGTTGAGTGTGGTGTGGTGGAGGTATTAACCTTCTCCTCTTGACTGTCTAGTCCAGTCTTGGCTGGAGAGAGCTTGGCTTCCATTTTGGCTATTTAAGTGCATCTCTCACAGGTTGTAGTGTTGGGTGGTAGGAGGATAGGGTATCAGTGTACATGAGGCAATTGCTATATTGCCCCAAGAAGCCCAGATTCATAACGTTGACAGGAGAAAAATCAGGAGGTGACCCATGGACATGCCTGCATAGGTGCTTATTAATTTAAGTACTAAGAACTGTTTTCCTCTTGACAAGTGAGGAAAGTCGAGTGCTGTAGTAATTTGTAGTTTATTTAGTGCTTACAATGAGTTCTGAGCAAGTGCTGAACACAAGAAAAGTTTTGAGTGCTGAAACTAAAAAACTGGCTAGTTCTAGCTAAAACTAGCTAGTTTTATCACCAATCCCAAGAAGAGAAGCAGGACTTGGCCTGTTTGGTGATCCACAGTCTTGTCCCAGATGATGCAAGGGTCTGCAGGCTTGTAGCCTTTTTCTGGTAGATGCTTCGAATAGCAACCAGACCAATCAGATATGTTAAGCACAGACACACACCCTCCAACCAGAAAGAATCAGGGATCAATGCACTCTCCTCCTACTTTCACCAGGATCAGAATATAAGCATAGATTCTAAGCTGTCACCTATAAAGCAGTTATTAAGCTTTCTGGTGATTAGCAGTCTCCAGGAAATAATGTAACTGCACTCCTTCTCACCAGGAGAAAACAGAAGCACTAATCCCAAGATGACTACTGGCCCATGTTTGTAAATTTTTTGAGGCATGTGTAACCCTTGAAGGTAAAAGTATTGTGTTGCAGAGAAGTAGTAAATAGTGTTATTTTGAAATATAAAGTATAATACTGGCACATCGAGAGAAAGACAAAGAGTCTGCAAAGAAGCCATCCCGCCTTGTAATTTGCCTTTCCTTTCCATAATGAATTTCCTCTACACGTAAAAGGAAAAATAAAAACTATGTGCACTCCCAGTTGGCAAATGTCACCAAGTATATCAAATTCTGTCTGCTTTTGAGTATTGTCACAGTTTATAAATGTACTATAGACAGATTGTAATATGTTAAAATAAATTCAGATTGTGTTGGATCGTGATAATGTTAGTGGTTGGCATTTGCTTACTTATTTGATTGATTGTTGATTTTGGTAGCTGTAGAGGCTGATATGCAATATTTTTGTGTAGTATAAAAAGACAGTTGAAAACATGACCTTTTTAAGGGATTTGCAGTATTTTAGTCTTTCATGAATAATCATGCTTTAACATAACCATTGTAAATCAATTTTCGTACTTCTTTCAGCAACTCTTATACTTCCTAAGCCTTCTTTCGGATGCCAGTTGCCCAGTATTGCTAGTCGGAGAAGCAGGCTGTGGTAAATCTTCAGTCATGCGTGAACATATTAGTACCCTCTGCTCAGGGGATGTAGCAGAAAATCTCCAGCTGAAGGTTACAGTAAACAGGTACTATACTTTACAGAACTAGAAATTTGATAAATATCCATGACTATTGTGGGTAGAACTCAGTGAGATCTGTTTTGAGTTAATTTCATCTGGATCCAGAAAGTAAATAGATCTTTTAACTGTAGATTTATTTTTTCTTATGATATGTGGGATTACTTTCTCTGTAATTGTTTTCTTCTTAACGTTAAAAATGTTTAATACTTGCAAAAGCTTTCACTTATTGATTAGTTGCATTCAAAGTGGTTTATTTTTTCTTTTTTACATTATAGACATATGTGAATACTGATTGTAGTTTACTAATAAAACATAGATATATGTGAATACTGATTGTAGTTTACTAATAAAACTCCTCCTGTCATAATCCTAAGCAATTCTGGTCCACAATAAACTCCATACTCCACCCAGGTAAGCTAGGCACCCCCCACCTACTATGTCCTCCTCCTCCAGCAGTATAGCTGACTCTTTCAACAAATACTTCACCAAAACCATCCTAGCACTAGCCAAACAACACTCCTCATCTTCTACTCCTCACACAATCCCAACCCCTCCTTCACCTTCTCCCCACCTCCTACATAAAAAAACTTCTAACAAAACTTAAACCCACTAAACTTGCAGTCGACAACCTATCTTCAGAATACCTAAAAATAGCAGCAGACACCCTAGCCAGTCCAATTTCCATATTGATTAACTGCTCCATATCAGAAAGTTATGTGCCTACTCTATGGAAAATTTCACACATCATTCCCCTCCACAAAGGTGGCTCCTCCACTGACCTTTCCATTGCCATCCTCTCCCCACTCTCCAAGATTCTTGAGAAATGTATTAACTCTCAGGTAATAAACTATCTCCTAGCTAACCTCCTCTCCAAAACCCAACATGGCTTCAGGCCATATCACAGCACCACCACCACCTTACTCTCCTTCACCGACACAATCCTACAATACTACAATATAAAAACAATAGCCTATTCTCTGATATATTTCTGGTCCTATCAAAAGCTTTTGCTATGGTATCTCACAATATAATTCTCTCGGTACTCACTAATCTCTCCTTTTCCCACACTGCCACCAACTGGTTCTACAGCTGTCTCGCAGGCCAACAGCAGTCTGTTGTTTGGCAAGAAGAGCTATCCCCTCATCTCCCAGTTTCTCTCGGGGTCCCCCAAGGCTCCATCCTTGGCCCCCTATTATTCTCCCTTTTCATCAACAACCTTCATACTTCCACCAAACATGCCACACTCATACAATATGCAGATGACTCCACCCTCATCTGCTCTGCCCCCACTCTACCAGAACTCCAAAAAGTCACACAGGAGTCATTCACATTTATTGAAAGCTGGCTCTCCAATGCTTAACTTCTACTCAATCCTAACAAAACCAAGCTTCTTATCTTTCAACCCTCTAAATCTAAACAGCCTACCACCCTCTTCCACCTTTGTGCCAAGAACACCACCATAATCTCCCCATCAGATCACACCAAACTTCTAGGTGTGGAGATTGACAACAGTCTCAAATTCAACTTCCACATATCTCTTACCATAAAAATGTTCATAAAAAACTCGGGGCACTATATAGAAACAAACAATACCTACCCAAGACAGCTAGAACTGCTACTGCCAACTCACAGCTAATCTTCACTCTACTCTCCGCGTCTCCCATATTCACCAACCCTAGACAGACTGACCTAAACAGACTAGAAGCCTGCTACAATAGAATTGCTAAATTTGCAACAGGCACATCCTACCTTAGCCACCACTGTAACTCACGTAGGGAACTTGATTGACTTGAACTGCCTCATTTCCTTCACCTGAATCAACTCTTACTTGCACACAAACTAATAAACCAGCCCTATAAGATCCCATCACTCCAAAACCTTCTCCAACCCTAGTCCTCTTCCAAACCCCTAAGATCCAACAACAAAAATCTACTTCTCACCACCAAACCCCAAAACTCAGCAGGAAAAACTTCTCCTGTACCACTTCTAAACTATGAAATAACCTCCCTACCTCGATAACAAACTTACCATCCTGCAGTCTATTCAAAACCACTCTCAAATCCCACCTAAAAATGCACTGGCTCTGCCCTTGCTCCAACCCCGACTAACCAAACTTCCAACTTCTTAGTACAGTGTTAGATATCATCTTTTGTCAACTCAACTTAAAATCAGTCTAGTACTCATTACCCATTGTATGTCCTGTTATCCCACTATTGTTTTATGCATTCTGCATGTCAAGGTGTTTACTGTATATCATCTACTATTGTAGCATTTTCCATTATATGATTTTTTTTTTATTTGTACTTGTGGAGCTTTTCTCCCTGGGCCTCCACTGAAAAAGGACCCATGTCCAGTCGGAATTTTCCGGTAAACAAATGCAAATAAATAAATAAAATAATATTGTAATATATCACTTTCTATTTAAAAATACCTTAAGAATTGTCTTTGGGTTTATACCCTGCATTAATAACCTGTGTTTTTTTTTTCAATGACTTAAAGCAATCTTTAACAGAAAGAGGGAGTTTCCATTCAGTAGGTGAGATTGTTTTTAAAACTGTATAATTAAGGCAGGATATAACAAATACTATCGGAATGGAAAATAATCTGCTACTTTCTACAGCAAGTGCAGTATATTTTGTCATTGAAAAACAAGTTCCTTAAACAATTTCCAGAGAAGGTTAATCACAACATGTGATCAAGAATAAAAAAGGAATGTTTCAGAAAAAAAAATAAACTGCAGATGAACTAGCTGTTTTATTATAAACATCTTCTTATGTATGTTGATAAATGGGAATTTTTTCCAATGAGCTGACTTGGGCACCACTATCAGCCTTGAAGTAAAAAAAAATGTAGTATAGCGTATACAGTTTTATTTAGTATACAAGGATAGGATTCTCTGAGAGGTGTGATAAGGAGGGGGGCTTAAATTTGAAGCTTTGTATCTCAAACTATCTGCATGATATACTATTGGTAAAAACTTGCTTGTTTCCTTGACAAAAAGAAAATATGTTTCTTTTATGACACTAACATTGCAAAAAATACTTATTTTCAGAAGGGGACATGAGTTTCTTTTTGGCTTTTTGGCTAATGTTAACTATAGTATTATTAGAACCATATGCAGTGGATATAAAAAAGTTTACACATCCCTGTTAAAATACCAAGGGGAAAAGATATAAAAAATAAAAAACATGCGATAGGCTGGTTGCATATGTCACACCCTTAAATTAATACTTTGTTGTGTGTGCACACCCTTAAACTAATACTTTGTTGAAGCACCTTTTGATTTAATTACAGCATTCAGTCTTCTTGGGTAAGAGTCTATTAGCATGGCAGATCTTGACTTGGCAATATTCGCCTACTCCTCCTTGCAAAAGTACTCCAAATCTGTCAGATTGCGAGGGCATCTCTTGTGCACAGCCTTCTTCAGCTCACCTCACAGATTTTATATTGGACTTGGGTCTGGGCTCTGGCTGGGCCATTCCAAAACTTTAATTTTCTTCTGGTGAAGCCATTCTTTTGTTGATTTGGATGTATGCTTGGGGTCATTGTCATGTTGAAAGGTGAACTTCCTATTCATCTTTCTAGCAGATGCCTGAAGACTTTGGGCCAAAAGTAACTGGTACTTGGAACAGTTCATAATTCCCTCCACCTTGACTAAAGCCCCAGTTCCAACTGAAGAAAAGCAACCCCAAAGCATTATACTGCCATCACTATGCTTCACCGTAGGGATGGTGTTCTTTTGGTGATGCAAAGTGTTGTTTTTGTGCCAAACGTACCTTTTGGAATTGTGGCCAGAAAGTTCAACCTTGGTCTCATCAGACCATAACACATTTTCCCACATGCTTTTGGGAGACTTGATGTATTGTTTTGCAAATTTTAGCTGGGCATGGATGTTTTTCTGTGTAAAAAAGGCTTCCGTCTTGCAACCTTACCCCATAGTCCAGACATATGGAAAATATGCGAGACTGTTGTCACATGTAGTACACAACCAGTACTTGCCAGAAATGTCTGCACCTCCTTCAGTGTTGCTGTACGTCTCTTGGCAGCCGCCCTGACCAGTGTTTGTCTTGTCTTTTCATCAATTTTGGAGGGATGTCCAATTCTTTGCAATGTCACAGTTGTCCCATATTTTCTCTACTTTTTGATGACTGTATTAGTTTAAGGGTGTGCACACTTATGCAACCAGCATATTGTACATTTTTTATTTTTTTATATTTTTCCCCCAACAGATTTGTTTGTTTTTCAATTGAATTGTGCAGGTTATAGGTCACATTAAAGGTGGGGAAAGTTTTAAAATTATTTATTGTGATTTCATTTTTTATATCACAAAAACCTGTCATTTTAACAGGGGTGTGTAAACTTTTTATAGCCACTGTAGATGCTATAGCAGTATAAAATGCAGAAAAAAAGGATGCATTTAAACTGCTAAAGAAATTCAAATCTGAATCTGATTCATTTAGACTGGTGCATGGCCATGTCAAACTGCCTCATGTGCCACAAAATGTTATAAATCCATGACAAAGGAGCATAATTCATGCATGATCCTTTTAAGAACAGTAATTGGTTTATCTAAAAAAGAAAATACATATTAAAAAAAGCTGATGGACTGTAAGCATAAATAAAGGAAAACAGCATATGCTGTTCTCAGGGCTGTCGAAAACACTGATTCAGGAATTAGTTCTGAAATAATTTGCATAACACTTTCTGCATAAAATGCATTTTTATATACAGTACATAAAAGATGGAGGACAGTCAGTATTAATTTTTGGACTTTGTAAAGCTGTTTAAATAAATAAACCTATTAATTGCAAAAATGGTATTAAAAGAAAGGAAAGAAAAGTGCACTCAAACATATGTCAGGGTTAACCGAGTATGCAGGGCCGGTACTAGCATTTTGGGGGCCCCCAGCAAGTTTCACACTGGGGCCCCTACTCAGGAGAATATAAACATGTGACCACATTGACATCACTCTCCCTTCCCCATCAAGCTCATGCAGCACCATTTAACAATCACTGTGTAGTGTTACTACACTCAGATCATTAAAAAGACTTGAAATGTCAAGGTACACACTGACTGGCATTTAGTATCAATGTTACATTATGGCAAGCCCCTGTAACACAGCAAGGTAGCCACTCACAATGGTGCAATGGTACTCACATACATGGACTGGGACTGCGCAGTGGTGCAGTGGTTAACATTGTTGCCCCACATCAAGAGGTTCTCTGGTTCAATTCTCAGCTGGGGTGACTTCAGTGCAGAGTCTGCATGTCCTCCCAGCATTCACATGGGTTTCCTCCCATACTCTAAAGACATGCTTCTGCAGCATTTCTCCCCTGCCCTCTGCTAAAAATAGGCTCTGTCCTAGTTGGACTTTCCCGGTCAACAAATGTTAAATAAAAAAATAAAAATAAATAAAATTTAGTACCAATAAATTATGACAAGCCTCTGTACCACAGCAAGGTAGCCAGACGCAGAGGTTCACACACACTGACTAGCATTTAATACCGGTGTTACATTACTACAAGCCCCTGTACTACAGCAAGGTAGCCACTCACAGATGTGCGCATGCACACACACACACACACACACACACACACACACACACACACACACACACACACATACACACACACGCACCATACCTCTCAACCTCTTGCAGCACAAAAATCTGGGCAAAGCCAAACATAATGGGGGGATAAAGGCCCCAAAATAGGGACAATGTTTAAATATTGCTCTTACAAACTTAGAAAGTTGATAGAATAATAGGTTTTGTATTATAACGTACTTGTGTACTCTTTTTTATTTTAACATTGTTTTAACACTGATTTAGTGAATAGTGTGTTTATTTATTAAACGAGTGGAAGTCTACCACCCTTGTTCCGTTGGGTGTTGACTGTTTTTCTAGGTTTTGTATTAGCATAAATTTTCTGAAGGGTATGAACTCTTAAACTCAAATGTCTGTCATTATTTTATGACTTCAGTCTTCAATGATTTGACAATGATTTGCTAGAAAACCATACATTTATGAAAAAAAGACTAAAAATATGAGGCAAAAATCTGGACATTCTGGGAAAATCTGTATAGTTGAGTCAAACATCTAATCATTGTACAATATTCTCACAGTCCTACCCTTCTCCTAACATCTCGGCTTAACAATTCCAGACAAAGCCAAAAAAAAAAACCTGTAGAGCAAACATCAGGGATAGTTTGAAACTTTGCCATGATCAACTTCAATAGTAAAACAGGGTTTACATTGGCACTCATTAAGATATCTATACATTCTGCAGAATTCTCACAGACCCTACCCCCCAGTGTTTCAGCACAATAAATCTGGATGAAGTGAAAGCAAAATAAAAACACAAAGACATAACATTAAAAAAACAATGTGCTTATGAGCAAACAGAGATGCTGGAATAACAGATTTTTCAGTAAAATGCATTGTGTAACCCCACGTGTTTTAGTGAAAAGAGACAAATACCAGACCAACGTCTGAATATTGTACAACATTCTCACAGCCTGTAACCCCTCTACCAACCTCTCAGTACAATAACTCTAGACAAATCAGAAAATGATCATATAACAAAGGCATACCATCAGGAATAGTTGTAAACATTGCCGGTATGCACAATACTAGTATAACATGGCTTGCATTAGTATACATTAAAACAACAGCTGTACATTCTACAACATTTTCACAGCCTCTAACTCACTTCCCAAGCTCTCAGCACAATAATTCTAGACAGAGCAAAAAATGATCATAGATCAAAGTTTGTAGCATCAGGCATAGTTGTAAACATTGCCAGTATACACAAAACATAATAGCAGAACAGGGTTTGCATTGGTATACCTTAAAACATCTCTACATTCTGCAGCATTCTCACAGCCACTATCCCCCCACTACAAATAATTCAGCACAATTATACACAAAACAAAAATGCATTAATGAATATTCTTATACAAGACTAGCTAAAAAAAAAACATCAAATCTGGACATTAATTACAGACAAGCCTTTGTTCCTCAATCTCTTAGCAGAAGAATTCTGGACCTTTTCTGCAGTTGATAGAAGGCTGCTACTAATCCTCTGCTTTTATTTCATACACACAAACCAGACCAGTTCAGCCCTTTTAAATTGTCCTCAAAAGGACAGTTTTTCAGATCTTTTAGAAATTGTCCTTACAAGGGCAGTTAAAATGCAGCTGCTTTGTTGGTCCAACGGTAATTCCAGCAAAACTTGCCTCCTCCATCCATCCATCCTCATGCTATGCTTGTCAACCTCTTAGTGTGAAAAATCTGGACAAAGCCAAAAATAATGGGGGCATAAAGGCTTAAAAATAGGGACACTTTTTAAATATTGCTCATATAAACTTACAAACTTGCTTTCATGCTTTCCTTTAGCATACATTTTCTGAAGGATATAAAGTCTGAAATTTAAATGTCTGCCATTATTTAGTGCCTTCAATACTCAGCAATTTATAAGAAAACTACAAATTTTAAGAATAACAAACCAAAAATATGAAGCAAAAATCTGGACATGCTTAAAAGTCTGGGCAGTTCAGAGGTGTGCCAAATGCCGATAATCCACAGAACTGACCTAACAGACCACAGATTGCAGTAAAGCCAATCAGGAAACTAGAACTTGCTTCCTTGACTGCTGCAGCCAGTCAGGCCCCTTGCTTCACTGAAGTGGACCTGATTGAGTGCAGTTTACAAGTAAGCAAGGGACCTGATTGGCTGCAGCAGTCAAGGAAGCAACTTCTTTCAGAAAAAAAAAAAAAAAAACGGAATTGAGCAATGACTCTATACAGCCAAATGAATGAGGCACCAAGCAAGGAGCAGAAGAGATGGAGAAACTCATGGCTGCTTCATATGGGGGCCCTCATACACAGGGAGATAATCGGGGCTACCGTGCCTAATGCCAGCTATGTGAGTATGACAATGAATTGCACAGATGGCACAAGTTAAATTCATACCAAAATATCTCATATGGAGAAATACTTGTAATCCAAGAAAATCCAGTGCCATTTCCTCTAGGTGAAATAAATGATAAATACTCTGATGCACTTGGGGTAGGCTTAACTGAATAGACTGGTCAGAGTAAATTGCAGTCTAATATGAATATTGAAAAAGTCTGCAATAATGTGCAGAGATCAAGAAGTGGTGTTACAGTGCAGTATGTTACCTCCTTTGCATTATTGGTCCCAGGCATGTAGATAGTAGCTTAACAGTCTAGAAATGTTGTATGCATACTAATAGTTAAAAGTAGAAGTGGAACTCTAAGTGGATCTCTAGTTATTTATGGTGGCAGATTTGAAATGTCTGACACTTCACACAAAGATGCTTACAATATCTATCAGCATTATTCAACATTATGATTATTTTGTATTTAGACTTGCTTTTGAACCAGGTGCCTGCCAAAGAAACATATAACATTGAAAGATGGCCCAACAGCATGCTGAAAACTAAAAATATGTGTACTGATAGCAGTTGGTTAAGTGCAAATCAAAAGTGGATGTAAATTTATGAAAAGCGAGGCTGTGTTATGTGCTTATGGAGATAATGATGAAGTATTATATTGATGCAGCTATCAGTACTTTACAATTCCTACATTTCCTTGGACTGAAACAGTACTATCATCTGTGCTTCCCAGAGGTCACATTTCTTCTTAGATGATGGCTTAATGAAAGTAAACAAAATGGAAGTAGCTAAACTGTCTACAAACCATCTGTGCAAATTAAAGTTTTTAGCCATTTAATCACACAGTACTTTCATAGGTGTCCTTATACTTGAGATCATTTACCCAGGAGCTGGATTCACCCCCCCCCCCCCCATTGTAGAAGGAAGTAGTAGTCCACAAAAACTGACAGGCCAAAAAAAGAGCCCTAAAGTTGATATGAGTGAACTGTTGAGGATAACAAAGAAAATATGTATTGTTACTGTTATACAAGAAGACCAGAATTATCAGGTAGAATATATTCAAAAAAGATTAAGAGAGAAATTAGAGAAGTTACTTAGACAAGCCTGGAAAAAGAAGTTGCCGAGGAAGTATGAAAATATAAAAAAAATCCAGAGACTTTTGAAAGGTATAAAAAAGAAACAGAGACAAGGGAATGAAAAAGAGATCTGATATGGTATAATATTTATGCAAAGAAGAAAGCCAAACTAGTCAATACAAAAAAGCAGCTCCAAATGTATTTGAAGAGAAATACAGGCAATAGAAAATTTCACAGTACAAAAAAATAAGAACACAAAGGAGGACTGCAGAATAGGAGAATAGTAAGGTAGAAGTTAAACAGAAATGGAAGTTACGCAATAACTGCAAAGTGAAAGATTTTGTGTAGAAAGTCTAACACAGGTTATGTCACAGCATGATAGAACAATGAATCCTCAAATTAAGGAGAAACAGGTGGAGCAGGAAAAATCTGATCACTTGCCACATGATGATGCTCAAAATCACATATAGTAAAATGCTTTATAACTTCCTACTAATAGTTGCATTAAAGATTTGTTTTATATCTTAATATTGTATGAAATTTTAAATTTATTATATTTTGGTCTATATGGGTCTGACAATTCTATACATCTATTTGTGTTTGTCTAATTATAAAACTACGGAGAACATGCAGACTCTGCACAGAAGGCACCCCAGCCAAGGATCAAACAGAAGAACCTCTTGCTTTAGCCATTATTCTTTCAGTACAACTTGAGCCAAATAAAATATGATAACCTAGTATTCTGATCATCACAAAATATATCTGATATATATGTATGTATATATATATATATATATATATATATATATATATATATATATATATATATATATATATATATATATATATATATATATATATAATGCAGTAAAACCAAACAAAATACCCAGTGGTGTCTTCCAGATGGCTAGGTGCACCCAATTCAGTACAAGGAATACAATAACTCTCACACACAAACTTGGCAACTACACAAAACAATGACTCTGTGACAATAATAAAATACCACATCGAATGCCATTATACAATGCTGAGTTGACAGCCATAAAGCATACAATGTAATAAATGTATTAAACAATAACTATGTGCAAATAATACATAACTACATATTGCATGGTACAAAGTGGAAATTCACCAAAAGCAGGGACCAATTAAAACATTTAAAAATATTCTAGACCATCCTGAGAGGAGTGACTCACTATGGCAGTGAGACTATTATGCTAACTTGCAGCTACAAACTCTGGTGCTGCTTGGCTTTTGAGGAGTGTGGTTACCTATCACACACCAGTATGAGCAGATTCTGTCACTGAAAAGCGTAAACTCAGTAACTTACTTATGCTTCTGTTATATTTGCAGCACATCTATTGCTAACTTACTTGCTTAGTCAAATTAATTCCTGTCTTGAAGCTCTTCTCTAGTTTTGAATAGCTGTTCCATTTCACTGAATTATATTTCAGTGTTTGTAAGGTATGCATATGACAGATTACAAAACATTGGTAATAATAATCTTCCTTCATCAGCTAGCACTTTTAACAGAACTGTTCCTGTTTTGCTTTTTAATTCAGTCAAATCACATTTGATAAAAGAGACATCATTCAGTCAACAACAGTAACAGAATTACCTTGGTTGGGTTTAACACCTTCTGGAACTGGATACAACTGCTGGCCACTGATGTAATGTTTTCTCTCAGTCATCCAGAGATCTCGGTTTCAACTTTTGTTAACTGTAGCAGTAACACATCTCTCCTGCCTACATTTGTTTCCCCTTGTGTGTAAATAAACCAAATGCAAGAGGGATATCACTCTGCAGAGCAAGAGTTCCCTCCTAAACCTCATAATCCAACAAAAAGAAACTAAGCCAGTGACTGTCTGACCATGTCCCCTGACTGCAAGGGAAGCAGTTCGAGCCACAGGTTGAGCAGTCTGAATGAAATTTTTGTTCACGGATTTTTTTTTTCTAGGTGGGAGGGCTGCAGACTGGGATTCTTACCACCGGACGATGGACATTTACTAAATAAGCAAAGTACAATCCATGACAACATCCCGGCGGCACGCCCCTGCTGCTTTGCTTGGCTGAGCAGCTCTCCTCTCACTCTCTCTCAGCCTTACGCCACTGATGATGCTTTGGTGCCTTCAGCAGGAAAACAGTGCAAAAGTTCAGTTGGAGTTGCACAGGAAGGGAAGGAGAGGAAACAGTGGCAGCTCTGATGCAGGCAGTGTTATGAAGTGATGGGCCAACGAGTTCTCATATAAAGGAGCAACAGATGATGCAGGATACAGCTGAAGAGGTTATGTCACAAGAAGACATTCTGGAACTTTCTGTAGAATGCCCACAGGAAACGAAAAGCAAAGAATGTGCTCTCGGTTTAGAAGAAAATGATCTAAGGGAATAATTCTTTAATTTAATAGAGATGGATGAAGTTTTTAAGGTCAATGAAAGCAATAGATTACAAAAAGTTAATAAAACCCAAAATGTTAGACATCTGATAAAACAGATGAACTCAGCAATCAAGACTATTAACAGAAATTCATGTGATATAACAGAAGTAAATAGGATATATTATTGTGCAGCTTGATTAATAACAGATAAAGTCTTACTACAATAAAAATGGCATCATGAAAGTATTGCATAGAGAAAACTATTATGCAAATAAGACAAGAAGTGTCACTGTTAAGAGTATTTTTTTTCTTCAGGCTTTTCCCAGTTAGGGGTCACCACATCGGATCACCAGTCCGCTCATGATTGGCAGTGGAGTTTTACGGTGCCGAGTTGCCAGCCCAGCGCTCAACCTTTCACAGAAGGCACACACACACACACACACACACACACACACACACACACACACACACACACACACACACACACACACACACTCACGCCTAGGGCCAGTTTAGAGTGTCCAATCCACCTACAGCATGTCTTTGGGATGTGGAAGGAAACTGGAGCACCCAGAGGAAACCCACGTGATCACAGGGAGGACATGCAGACTCCGCACAGAAGGCATCCCAGCCGAGTCACTGTTAAGAGTATATAACAGGAAAAATATCAATAAAAATACTTGAAAAGATAGACGTGCTAAAAGCAATGCACAGTATCATAACAGATCAGGATTTATCGTAACTGTATTGCAAATAATAAAGATATCAGCACAAGCAGAAAAACTTAACGATATGAAGATACATACAAAGGAAAAATGCAGAATAAGCAATTCATTGATGCCCCAAAAAAGTTATATAAAGAACTGGGGAATAAACCAAAAGGAGTACCAATACCACCAAAATAAGAAGAAATAGGCACATTTTGGAGAAGTATTTATGAAGACCCCATAGAACATAACAAAGATTCTGAATGGAGAGAAAAATTAAAAGAAACAATAAAGCATTCACACAGGATATGAAATGGGATGAAGTAATGGTTAGAGAAATTTAAACAAAATTAAGAAAAGCTTATATTTGAAAACCCCAGGCTGAGATGCAGTACCTAACTTCTGGCTAAAAGTATTACCATCTTTACATGAAGATTTAACCCTGAGTATGAACTATTTATATGTGCATCCTGTACATACCGCTCAACCTCTTAGTGCAAGAAATCTGAACAAAGCCTGACATAATCAGGAGATAAAGGCCCAAAAATAGGGACATGTTTTAAATATTGCTCTTTTAAACTTAGAAAATTGCTAGAATAATAGGCTTTGTGTTAGCGTGCATTTTGTGGAGGATATGAAGTCTGATACTCAAATGCATGTCATTATTTAGTGACTTTAATCCTTAGATCATCCCATTGATTTGTCAAAAAAACAGAACAAATTTATGAGTAAAAAATCTGGACATTCTATGAAAATCTGTACAGTCGAGATGTATGAATCCTGTACAGACACCAGTTATTATCCCAAGGATAAAAATTCATAGGGGGATATTTCAGGGCGACTCTTTGTCACCACTGCTTTTTTTGTCTTGCTGTTAGCACATTAAGCTCTCTACTTACCACATTTGGCCATGGTTGCAATTTGGTTCCCAGAAAACAAACATATCTAAAGACTTCTCATCTACATTTTGTGGATGACTAAAAGAAGTATGGCTCATTAGATGAGACGTTGAAAGCACAACTGCAACTGGTTAAAATTTTCTCAAATGATATTAGAATGTAATTTGTTCTTGATAAATGTACAAAAGGAATGTTTAAAGCAGGAAAGCGCCAACACCAAAAAAATATCTATCTGGGACAGTAATGTGATATAAAGGAACTTGGACAGGAAGGAGTGTATAAATATTTGGGAACAGATGAAGGATCAGCAATAAAACAAACAAATGTGAAGAAAACTCAGTACGGAATATTTTAGGAGACTAAAACTAATATTGAAAACAATCCTGACATCTAAGAACAAAACCCAAACTGTAAACCAATTTACTCTTCCTGTTCTAACTTCTAGTTTGGGGGTGATTGATTGGCTCAAAAAGGTATTAGGTCAGTTAGACAGGAAAACAAGAAAAATGCTTCACGCTTATCAAATTACATAAACATATGTGTATGCCAAGATTATACATTCCTCATTCTGACAGAGGTATGGGCTTCACCAAAATTAATTACATGTTTAGATTTGCAGATGTGGGACTGCATACATATCTGCTGACCTCATCAAATCCAACACATAGTGAAAGCTTTAAAAGATGAGGAGAAGAAGTGTAAGATGGCTTCCCTGCTAGTACAGAGATCTCTGGGAACAACCTCATGTTGATCAGCATTTGATGCTGGAATGGTTAATGAGAGGTGGATTTAATCCACAAGATAAAAGGTTAATATTAGCAGCCCAGGATAGTGGACTACATACATATTGGTTACAAAGCCCAATGAACATGTGGGAGAAACACCAAATGCAGATTGTGTAAAACATAACTAGAAAAAGTTATAAATCTTGTTGCTGAGTGTGATATACTCATGGCAGAGGCCTTGTATACTGCAAGGTATAATATGACAAGACAGTTGCATTCGGGATTGTGCAAACATTATAACGCTGAAGTAGCTGAGAAGCATTGGAAACATGACCCACAAAGCATTACAGAGAATGAAGTTTATATCACATGGGATCACCCATTACTATCAGTTTGCAAAAATAGATTTGAGAACACTAGATCTAGTAGTACATGAAAAGAAGAAGGCCATCCCACTTAGGTTCTTAACCTTGAATTATCTTCTGCTCCTCCTTCCTCTCTCTCCTTGCAGTTTA